>NC_088424.1:37938388-37990888 GCF_034236695.1 Oncorhynchus nerka
AGCCGATACACAACATGTGGCTCATTGCCTTGAACACTGCAAATGAATACAGCTCAGACCATGTGTCATTCTGCAAAGAGAAAAATGAAAGAGAAAATGAATTTAAATATGTATGAAAGACAGAGGAAAACACATTTGGGGAGGAGAGGCGAAGAAACGAAAAGAGGAAAGTCTTGAAAGTTTTTGAGTTGGTGACTCAAAGTAAGAGACTGAGAAGAAGTGATAGACAGAGGAGAGTAGCGATAGAGAGAAAAGGATAGAGGGAGGTAGAGGGAGGAGGATAGAGGGAGATAGAGAGGAGGGTAGAGGGAGATAGAAAGGAGGGTAGAGAGATGTAGAGAGATATAGAGAGGATGGTAGAGAGATATAGAGAGGAGGGTAGGGGGAGATGGAAAGGAGGGTAGAAGGAGATGGAAAGGATGGTAGAGAGATATAGAGAGGAGGGTAGAGGGAGATAGAAAGGAGGGTAGAGAGATATAGAGAGGGTAGAGAGATATAGAGAGGAGGGTAGAGAGATATAGAGAGGAGGGTAGAGAGATAGAGAGAGGAGGGTAGAGAGATATAGAGAGAAGGGTAGAGGGAGATAGAAAGGAGGGTAGAGAGATAGAGAGAGGAGGGTAGAGGGAGATAGAAAGGAGGGTAGAGAGATAGAGAGAGGAGGGTAGAGAGATAGAGAGAGGAGGGTAGAGAGATATAGAGAGGAGGGTAGAGGGAGATAGAAAGGAGGGTAGAGAGATATAGAGAGGAGGGTAGAGAGAGATAGAAAGGAGGGTAGAGAGATAGAGAGAGGAGGGTAGAGGGAGATAGAAAGGAGGGTAGAGAGATAGAGAGAGGAGGGTAAAGAGATAGAGAGAGGAGGGTAGAGAGATATAGAGAGGAGGGTAGAGAGATATAGAGAGGAGGGTAGAGAGATAGAGAGGAGGGTAGAGAGATATAGAGAGGAGGGTAGAGGGAGATAGAAAGGAGGGTAGAGAGATAGAGAGAGGAGGGTAGAGAGATATAGAGAGGAGGGTAGAGAGATATAGAGAGGAGGGTAGAGAGATAGAGAGAGGAGGGTAGAGAGATATAGAGAGGAGGGTAGAGGGAGATAGAAAGGAGGGTAGAGAGATAGAGAGAGGAGGGTAGAGGGAGATAGAAAGGAGGGTAGAGAGATATAGAGAGGAGGGTAGAGAGATAGAGAGAGGAGGTTAGAGAGATATAGAGAGGAGGTTAGAGGGAGATAGAAAGGAGGGTAGAGAGATAGAGAGAGGAGGGTAGAGGGGGATAGAAAGGAGGGTAGAGAGATAGAGAGAGGAGGGTAGAGAGATATAGAGAGGAGGGTAGAGAGATAGAGAGGAGGGTAGAGAGATATAAAGAGGAGGGTAGAGAGATATAGAGAGGAGGGTAGAGAGATATAGAAAGGAGGGTAGAGAGATAGAGAGAGGAGGGTAGAGAGATATAGAGAGGAGGGTAGAGAGATAGAGAGAGGCCTGGGCCCTGACACTAAATTTCAGTAAGACCAAAATAATGGTGTTCCAAAAAAGGTCCAGTCACCAGGACCACAGATACAAATTCCATCTAGACACTGTTGCCCTAGAGCACACAAAAAAACTATACATACCTTGGCCTAAACATCAGCGCCACAGGTAACTTCCACAAAGTTGTGAACGATATGAGAGACAAGGCAAGAAGGGCATTCTATGCCATCAAAAGGAACATAAATTTCAACATACCGAAATACTTGAATCAGTCATAGAGCCCATTGCCCTTTATGGTTGTGAGGTCTGGGGTCCGCTCACCAACCAAGACTTCACAAAATGGGACAAACACCAAATTGAGACTCTGCACGCATAATTCTGCAAAAATATCCTCTGTGTACAACGTAGAACACCAAATAATGCATGCAGAGCAGAATTAAGCCGATACCCACTAATTATCAAAATCCAGAAAAAAGCTGTTAAATTCTATAACCACCTAAAAGGAAGCGATTCCCAAACCTTCCATAACAAAGCCATCACCTACAGAGAGATGAACCTGGAGAAGAGTCCCCTAAGCAAGCTGGTCCTGGGGCTCTGTTCACAAAAACAAACACACCCTACAGAGCCCCAGGACAGCAGCACAATTAGACCCAACCAAATCATGAGAAAACAAAAAGATAATTACTTGACACATTGGAAAGAATTAACAAAAAAACAGAGCAAACTAGAATGCTATTTGGCCCTACACAGAGAGTACACAGCGGCAGAATACCTGACCACTGTGACTGACCCAAAATGAAGGAAAGCTTTGACTATGTACAGACTCAGTGAGCATAGCCTTGCTATTGAGAAAGGCCGCCGTAGGCAGACATGGCTCTCAAGAGAAGACAGGCTATGTGCTCACTGTCCACAAAATGAGGTGGAAACTGAGCTGCACTTCCTAACCTCCTGCCCAATGTATGACCATATTAGCGACACAAATTTCCCTCAGATTACACAGATCCACAAAGAATTCGAAAACAAATCCAATTTCGATAAACTCCCATATCTACTGGGTGAAATTCCACAGTGTGCCATCACAACAGAAAGATTTGTGACCTGTTGCCACGAGAAAAGGGCAACCAGTGAAGAACAAACACCATTGTAAATACAACCCATATTTATGCCTATTTATTTTATTTTATTATTTTATTTATTTTATCTTGTGTCCTTTAACCATTTGTACATTGTTAAAACACTGTATATATATAATATGACATTTGTAATGTCTTTATTGTTTTGAAACTTCTGTATGTGTAATGTTTACTGTTAATTTGTATTGTTTATTTCACTTTATATATTCACTTTATATATTATCTACCTCACTTGCTTTGGCAATGTTAACACATGTTTCCCATGCCAATAAAGCCCTTGAATTGAATTGAATTGAATTAAAGAGGGGGGTAGAGAGTTAGAGAGAGGAGGGTAGAAAGATAGAGAGAGGAGGGTAGATAGACAGAGGAGGGTAGAGAGCTAGAGAGAGGAGGGTAGAGAGATAGAGAGAGAAGAGGGTAGAGAGATAGAGAGTTTGAATTGATAGAGAGAGGAGGGTAGAGAGATAGAGATGGAATTGAATTGAGAGACAGGGGGGGTTGCAGAGATAGAGAGGGTAGAAAGAGAGAGAAGGGAAGATAGAGGGAGGAGGGTATAGAGATAGAGAGAGAAGAGGGTAGAGAGATAGAGAGTTTGAATTGATAGAGAGAGGAGGGTAGAGAGATAGAGATGGAATTGAATTGAGAGACAGGGGGGGTTGCAGAGATAGAGAGGGTAGAAAGAGAGAGAAGGGAAGATAGAGGGAGGAGGGTATAGAGATAGAGAGAGAAGAGGGTAGAGAGATAGAGAGAGAGGATGGTTGAGGGAGACAGAGAGGATGGTAGAGAGAGAAGAGGGTAGATAGAGAGGATGGTAGAGAGATAGAGAGAGAGGAGGGTAGAGCGATGGAGAGGAGGGTAGAGAGAGAGGATGGTAGAGAGAGAAGAGGGTAGATAGAGAGGATGGTAGAGAGATAGAGAGAGAGGAGGGTAGAGCGATGGAGAGGAGGGTAAGAGAGAGAAGTGGATAGAGAGATAGAGAGAGAAAGAGAGGAGAGTAGAGAGATAGCGAGAGAGAGAGAGAGAGAGAAAGAGAGAGAGAGAGAGGAGGGTAGCGAGAGAGAGGATGGTAGGGAGACAGAGAGGAGGGTAGGGAGATAGAGAGCAGGGTAGAGAGATGTAGGGAGATAGAGAGGAGGATAGAGAGATGTAGGGAGATAGAGAGGGGGTAGAGAGATAGAGAGGAGGGTAGAGAGATGTAGGGAGATAGATAGGATGGTAGGGAGATAGAGAGGAGGGTAGAGAGATGTAGGGAGATAGAGAGGAGGGTAGGGAGACAGAGAGGAGGGTAGGGAGATAGAGAGGAGGGTAGAGAGATGTAGGGAGATAGAGAGGAGAGTAGAGAGATGTAGGGAGATAGAGAGAGGAAGGTAAAGAGATGTAGGGAGATAGATAGGATGGTAGGGAGATAGAGAGGAGGGTAGAGAGATGTAGGGAGATAGAGAGGATGGTAGGGAGACAGAGGGGAGGGGAGGGTAGGGAGATAGAGAGGAGGGTAGAGAGATGTAGGGAGATAGAGAGAGGAAGGTAGAGAGATGTAGGGAGATTGATAGGATGGTAGGGAGATAGAGAGGAGGGTAGAGAGATGTAGGGAGATAGAGAGGAGGGTAGAGAGATGTAGGGAGATAGATAGGATGGAAGGTAGATAGAGAGGAGGGTAGAGAGATGTGGAGAGATAGAGAGGATGGAACAAGGCAGAAAGCATTAGGGACAAAGGAGACAAGGAGAGGAAGTTGTTTAAATGAGGACTCAGGGGAGATAAAGAGGAGAGAGTTAGATGGCGAGAACAAGAATTAGGGAGGGTGAGAGACAGAGGGGGAGAGAGAAAGCAAGAGAGAGCGAGAGTGGGTTAGAGACAGTGAGGGGGAGAGAGAGAGGGAGAGACAAGGGAGAGAGGAGGGGAAAGACAGAGGAAGAGAGAGAGAGAGATAGAGAGAGAGCGGTTTGAGACAGTGAGGGAGAGAGAGAGAGGGAGAGAGAGAGAGAGAGAGACAAGGGAGAGGGAGGAGAAAGACATGGAGAGAGAGAGAGAGGGGGAGAGAGAGAGAGAGAGAGAGAGAGAGAGAGAGAGAGAGAGGGGAGAGAGAGAGAGATTGGGGGAATCCTGTGAGGCCTAATCAGTGAGAGGTAGAGAAGGTTCTGAGCTTATTTCCACCGAGAGAGACTTTAATGAGAGGTCATTAAATATGCCCTTTCACAAATCGTAATATAAATCCACACACACACAGGGTGGCATTCTCTGTGCAAAAGATCCCCCAAAACCTTGCAGCAGATTATTTTTTAATGACGTCCATTTTATGGCACCGATAATTTATAGGTGCATAGGAGCAGTATTACAAACTCATTTTGTAGTAATGTAATGAAATGTTGCTGTTAGTTTTTGGTACAATCACAGCAATTTCTTGCAGTGAGAGCTGTCTAGTCAACAGAAAATGTCCAGGACGGAAGCAATGAAATGACAAGTCCAAATAGCCAAGTCCTAATACTTTTGGATAGCTTCCTTTCCTTGTCTGCTCTCCTTGTTGAAAGCTGAAGACGAATTTAGTTGGCAGTTGAACAGACAGTGATAACCTCTACAATCCTTCCATCTGTCTGTTAGTGAAAGGAAACACTTCAGAGGGGTTGGGTTAAATGTGGAAGACACATTTCAGTTGAATGCATTCAGTTGTCCAACTGACTAGGTATCCCCCTTCCCCTTTCCCAAAACACCAAAGGGTTATGGCCAAGGGGAAGGGCTAGGGAGCAAATTGGGACCATCTGATAGTGTTGGAACATAGCCCCTATCCAGGAAACATCTAATGTCAAAAACACTTTCTTCCACACTGTGAGAAGCAGTTCCTTTGAGAATCAGTTCCACCAATCACAATGTTCTGCAGAAGAGGCTGTGGGAGGAGCTATAGGAGGATGGTGTTCCTACAGCTCCTCCCACCAACCTCTTCTGGTGTAGTGTACAGCACATAATCAAGGTCTCCATAGATTACATTCCACCCCCTCCTCTACCGCCCACAACATGACACACAGCAGAGAAGAGCAGAGCAAGGCAAGTTTCCAGCTAGAGGCTGAAGTCAACATCTTCCACTTTGTCCTACTCTCCCCTCCAGACGACATTCAGTGGTGCAGGGTTAAATGGAGGAGAAGAGAATTCTGTTTCTCCTCTTGGTTCTAGACAGCTACAGGTACACTCGTGGTATATTGGCCACACCACATATACCACGCTGAAACAACATACAGTGCCCTGGGCACCGCCTGGTCCATATCTAGGATTTACTGTATAAAATTGTTATAGTGGAAGAAGGGAGAGTATTACTCCGGCAATAAAAGAGAAGGAATAGAGATGTGTTAAATAACCATTGGCCACACCGAGGGGGCTGTGGCTAAATGATGGAACAGAAAACAGAAACAGTAGAGGGATAGAGAGTAAATAATGAATGAACGATGAGCACTTTGGCTCGAAAATAACCCAGGTGACTGAGAAAGCGAGAGCGAGAGAGCTAGAGAGAGAGAGAGAGAGAGAGAGAGAGAGAGAGAGGGAAAGAGAGAGAGAGAGAGAGAGAGAGAGAGAGAGAGAGAGAGAGAGAGAGCTAGAGAGAGAAAGAGAGAGAGTGAGAGAGAGAGAGAGAGAGAGAGAGAGAGAGAGAGAGAGAGAGAGAGAGAGAGAGAGAGAGAGAGAGAGAGAGAGAGAGAGAGAGAGAGAGGGAAGAGAGAGAAAGAGAGAGGGAAGAGAGAGAGAGAAAGAGAGAGATAGAAAGAGAGAGGGATAGAGAGAGAAAGAGAGAGCTAGTGAGAGAGAGAGAGAGAGAGAGAGAGAGAGAGAGAGAGAGAGAGAGAGAGAGAGAGAATAGGAGAGCGAAAGAGAGTGAGAGAGAGAGAGGGATGAAGAGATTGAGAGAGAGAGAGAGAGAGAGAGAAAGAGTGAGAGAAAGAGCTAGTGAGAGAGAGAGAGAAGAGAGAGAGAGAGAATAGGAGAGAGAAAGAGAGTGAGAGAGAGAGAGAGAAAGAGAGAGAAAGAGCTAGTGAGAGAGAGACAGAGAGAGAGAGAGAAAGAGAGAGAGAGAAAGAGCTAGTGAGAGAGAGAGAGAAAGAGAGAGAGAGAGAATAGGAGAGAGAAAGAGAGTGAGAGAGAGAGAGGGATGAAGAGAGAGAGAGAGAAGAGGAGAGCGAGGCAGTCTATCCTCTGAGTGGTTATCCACACCGGAGCATACAGGCTCAAACCCTTACATGTACAGGTGGTTCACCTATGAAAGTGATGCTATACCTCACCCTGTGAGACCCGGGGAGCGTATATATCTTCCCACATATTGCTTTTAACCAAGCTGTTTCCTTCCAAGCCAGGCTCTGAAAACCATTCATTGATACAAGGCTAGGGGCTCAGGTTTTCAGAGCCTGGCTTGGAGGTACAGCAGCAGGTAGAGGAGAACAGGATGTCATGGATGACGTCGGGTCTCCTTGAATCCTTAGAAGCTGTGTCCCGATGTTTGTATGGTTTCCTTTCTTTGAGACTCTCTGCTGGCTCACTGTACACAAGTAGTATGTCCAGACCATACATGAGCTATACCCGATCAGTACAGTCGACCTCACTGCAAAAGAACTCGGTCACAGCCAACACAGGCAAACACAAGAAGCCAGAACACAGAGATAGTAGGCTATGTTTGCACCAGCACAGTCTCATAACAAAAATGGGAAGCCAGGGCTCTGCTTGGCCATGATAGGCACGTAGTAATCTCCCGTAGCCAGATTCTGTGTATAGACCGAGAGAATCTGTCAGAACTGAAAGGGATGCGTGAGATCAAGCAGACGTTTTTGGGGGTTTTGTCACTGGTTATTTGGACGTGGTTATTTGGATGTACTGGTTATTAGGAAGATGTGCTTAAACTGCTTCGCCTCGAGTGCATTGTGTGTGTGCCCACACGAATCGGCATGGGGGGAGCTTTGGTTGAGTTTCCTTTTGTGAGGGTGGAGAGGTGCTGGAACTCGCAATTTCTAATACTGTAAGTATGAATACATCAATTAATCTTGCAGCTGACCAAATTATGCAAGATTTTACTTCTGTTGTGAACAGAGTACTTAGAGACACCCAATGAGAGACGATCGACACGTCTAACTGCGGAGCGATGAACTGAGCAAATATCAGCAGATATCAAGCCGTCTGCAGCCACAGGCTCTGTTTGCACTAGCTTGTCTAAATGTACAGTGACCAGCCACAGACATACTGACAGACAGGCCATCTCTCTTTCTCCACCTCTCTCTCGCTCTCTCTCTCCCCCCACGCCCCCTCTCCACGCCTCATCGCTCTTCATCCATCAACACCACTGAGAGGAGAACACAACGCTGAAATATATGTCTTAAATCTCTGAACAGACATTGTCTTTCCTCGGCACATTCATTCCCAGCACCAGAGGAACAGTGGCATCCGATTTTAATTGTCTCTACCTCTGCCATGATGATGATGGGGGGGGATCTGTAGTGTTGGAGTCTGGGCACATTTGGTCTTTTCTCATAAAGCCTGTACTGGAAGGGAAACAGCTCCTCTGATGAATAGGTCTATGGGTTTGGCGTGGATTCCATGAAGAGCTGCACAACAGCAGATAAGGCCAGAGAGAAGTCATTACCATAACATGACTGAGTTCCACATGCAACGGAGGAACCTTTCTCTGTATGAAATTCATTTGTTTGGCCATGTATTTATATTTATCATAAACATCAGTGGAGGCTGCTGAGGGGAGGACGGCTCAGAGTAATGGCTGGAATGGAGACAATGGAATGGTATCATCCACATGGAAACCATATGCTTGATACCATTCCATTGACTCCACTCCAGATATTATTATGAGCCGTCCTCCCCTCAGCAGCCTCCACTGATGTATATGATAAATATAGTCTAAAGGGAATCTACAGAGGTGTCTGCTCCCCTGCATTAATGATTCTGGAAAACCCTCTTCTCCATATGTTGGCTACAATAGACCCCGTGGTGTTCATTCAGGAACATCAACCCCAGAGCAGATCATATGTTGGCTACAATAGACCCCGTGGTGTTCATTCAGGAACACTAACCCCAGAGCAGATCATATGTTGGCTACAATAGACCCCGTGGTGTTCATTCAGGAACACTAACCCCAGAGCAGATCATATGTTGGCTACAATAGACCCCGTGGTGTTCATTCAGGAACACTAACCCCAGAGCAGATCATATGTTGGCTACAATAGACCCCGTGGTGTTCATTCAGGAACACTAACCCCAGAGCAGATCATATGTTGGCTACAATAGACCCCGTGGTGTTCATTCAGGAACACCAACCCCAGAGCAGATCATATGTTGGCTACAATAGACCCCGTGGTGTTCATTCAGGAACACTAACCCCAGAGCAGATCATATGTTGGCTCAGGAACACAATAGACCCTGTGGTGTTCATTCAGGAACACTAACCCCAGAGCAGATCATATGTTGGCTACAATAGACCCCGTGGTGTTCATTCAGGAACACTAACCCCAGAGCAGATCATATGTTGGCTACAATAGACCCTGTGGTGTTCATTCAGGAACACTAACCCCAGAGCAGATCATATGTTGGCTACAATAGACCCCGTGGTGTTCATTCAGGAACACTAACCCCAGAGCAGATCATATGTTCATTGGCTAACCCCAGAGCAATAGACCCTGTGGTGTTCATTCAGGAACACTAACCCCAGAGCAGATCATATGTTGGCTACAATTCAGACCCCCCATATGTTGTGGTGTTCATTCAGGAACACTAACCCCAGAGCAGATCATATGTTGGCTACAATAGACCCCGTGGTGTTCATTCAGGAACACTAACCCAGAGCAGATCATATGTTGGCTACAATAGACCCCGTGGTGTTCATTCAGGAACACTAACCCCAGAGCAGATCATATGTTGGCTACAATAGACCCCGTGGTGTTCATTCAGGAACACTAACCCCAGAGCAGATCATATGTTGGCTACAATAGACCCCGTGGTGTTCATTCAGGAACACTAACCCCAGAGCAGATCATATGTTGGCTACAATAGACCCCGTGGTGTTCATTCAGGAACACTAACCCCAGAGCAGATCATATGTTGGCTACAATAGACCCCGTGGTGTTCATTCAGGAACACTAACCCCAGAGCAGATCATATGTTGGCTACAATAAAACGCCTTAGTTTGCCTAATCAATTCACTGAGCTCTAACGACTGTTTCCACTCAGTAACTGTTGGGGATCTGATCACAGTTAATTACTTAGAGCTGGATATGAGCTTTAAAACACTAAATCTACTTTAGCCCACCTAAATAGTTCATACTAGTCCACTAGAGTAGGTAGTGTACAGTCGTGGCCAATAGTTTTGAGAATTACACAAATATTAATTTTCACAAAGTCTGCTGCCTCAGTTTGCATGATGGTAATTTGTATATAATCCAGAATGTTATGAAGAGTGATCAGATGAATTGCAATTAATTGCAAAGTCCCTCTTTGCCATGCAAATGAACTGAATCACAAAAAACACTGCATTTCAGCCCTGCCATAAAAGGAACAGCTGACATCATGTCAGTGATGGTGTGAGTGTTGACGAGGACAAGGCTGGAGATCACTCTGTCATGCTGATTGAGTTTGAATAACAGACTGGAAGCTTCAAAAGGAGGGTGGTGCTTGGAATCATTGTTCTTCCTCTGTCAAACATGGTTACCTGCAAGGAAACACGTGCCGTCATCATTGCTTTGCACAAAAAGTGCTTCACACTTCACACCTGTCAGGGGGTGTCCTCGGATGGGGCCACAGTGTCTCCTGACCCCTCCTGTCTCAGCCTCCAGTATTTATGCTGCAGTAGTTTATGTGTCTGGGGGCTAGGGTCAGTTTGTTATATCTGGAGTACTTCTCCTGTCCTATTCGGTGTCCTGTGTGAATCTAAGTGTGCGTTCTCTAATTCTCTCCTTCTCTCTTTCTTTCTCTCTCTCGGAGGACCTGAGCCCTAGGACCATGCCCCAGGACTACCTGACATGATGACTCCTTGCTGTCCCCAGTCCACCTGGCCATGCTGCTGCTCCAGTTTCAACTGACCTGAGCCCTAGGACCATGCCCCAGGACTACCTGACATGATGACTCCTTGCTGTCCCCAGTCCACCTGGCCATGCTGCTGCATCAGTTTCAACTGTTCTGCCTTACTATTATTCGACCATGCTGGTAATTTATGAACATTTGAACATCTTGGTCATGTTCTGTTATAATCTCCACCCGGCACAGCCAGAAGAGGACTGGCCACCCCACATATGCTCTCTCTAATTCTCTCTTTCTTTCTCTCTCTCGGAGGACATGAGCCCTAGGACCGTGCCCCAGGACTACCTGACATGATGACTCCTTGCTGTCCCCAGTCCACCTGACTGTGCTGCTGCTCCAGTTTCAACTGTTCTGCTTTATTATTATTCGACCATGCTGGTCATTTATGAACATTTGAACATCTTGGCCATGTTCTGTTATAATCTCCACCCGGCACAGCCAGAAGAGGACTGGCCACCCCACATAGCCTGGTTCCTCTCTAGGTTTCTTCCTAGGTTTTGGCCTTTCTAGGGAGTTTTTCCTAGCCACCGTGCTTCTACACCTGCATTGCTTACTGTTTGGGGTTTTAGGCTGGGTTTCTGTACAGCACTTTGAGATATCAGCTGATGTACGAAGGGCTATATAAATACATTTGATTTGATTTGATTCACAGGCAAGGATATTGCTGCCAGTAAGATTGCAACTAAATCAACCATTTATCGGATTCAAGAACTTCAAGGAGAGCGGTTCAATTGTTGTGAAGAAGGCTTCAGGGCGCCCAAGAAAGTCCAGCAAGCTCCAGGACCGTCTCCTAAAGTTGATTCAGCTGCGGGATCAGGACATCACCAGTACAGAGCTTGGAATAGCAGCTGGCAGAGTGCATCTGCATGCACAGTGAGGCAAATACTTTTGGAGGATGGCCTGGTGTCAAAAAGGGCAGCAAAGAAGCCACTTCTCTCCAGAAAAAACATCAGGGACAGATTGATATTCTACAAAAGGTACAGGGACTGCTGAGGACTGGGGTAAAGTCATTTTCTCTGATGAATCACCTTTCCGATTGTTTGGGGCATCCGGAAAAAAGCTTGTCTGGAGAAGACGAGGTGAGCGCTACCATCAGTCCTGTGTCATGCCAACAGTAAAGCATCCTGAGCCTATTCATGTGTGGGGTTGCTTCTCAGCCAAGGGAGTGGGCTCACTCACAATTTTGCCTAAGAACACAGCCATGAATAAAGAATGGTACCAACACATCCTCCGAGAGCAACTTCTCCCAACCATCCACGAACAGTTTGGTGACGAACAATGCCTTTTCCAACATGATGGAGCAGCTTGCCATAAGGCAAAATTGATAACTAAGTGGCTCGGGGAACAAAACATTGATATTTTGAGTCCATGACCAGGAAATTCCCCAGACCTTAATCCCATTGAGAACTTGTGTTCCATCCTCAAGAGGCGGGTGGACAAACAAAAACCCACAAATTCTGACAAACTCCAAGCACTGATTAAGCAAGAATGGGCTGCCATCAGTCAGGATGTGGCCCAGAAGTTAATTGACAGCATGCCAGGGCGGATTGCAGAGGTCTTGAAAAAGAAGGGTCAACACTGCAAATATTGACTCTTTGCATCAACTTCATGTAATTGTCAATAAAAGCCTTTGACACTTATGAAATGCTTGTAATTATACTTCAGTATTCCATAACATCTGACAAAATTATCTAAAGATACTGAGGCAGCAGACTTTGTGAAAATTACCATTTGTGTCATTCTCAAAATGTTTGGCCACGACTGTATATGTAGGTCAAATAGAGGGGAGAGGGCAGTGGTGGCTGGTGTCACTTAAATATGTTGACAGGCTCATTGTAATGGCTGGAATGGAATAAATGTACAGGTGTCAAACATATGGTTTCTCTGTGTTTGCTGCCATTCTATTCATCCATTCCAGCCACTACTATGAGCCATCCTCCCTTCACCAGCCCCCTGTGGAAGAGACTTATGACTCACTGAAGCAGTTTCTCCAAAGAAGTCTCTGTGTGTCTCCTCCAGTCGTCTGACTGAAGCTGTTTCTCTAATGAAGTCTCTGTGTGTCTCCTCCAGTCGTCTGACTGAAGCTGTTTCTCTAATGAAGTCTCTGTGTGTCTCCTCCAGTCGTCTGACTGAAGCTGTTTCTCTAATGAAGTCTCTGTGTGTCTCCTCCAGTCGTCTGACTGAAGCTGTTTCTCTAATGAAGTCTCTGTGTGTCTCTGACTGAAGCTGTTTCTCCAGTCGTCTCTGACTGAAGCTGTTTCTCTAATGAAGTCTCTGTGTGTCTCCTCCAGTCGTCTGACTGAAGCTGTTTCTCTAATGAAGTCTCTGTGTGTCTCCTCCAGTCGTCTGACTGAAGCTGTTTCTCTAATGAAGTCTCTGTGTGTCTCCTCCAGTCGTCTGACTGAAGCTGTTTCTGTGTGTCTCCTCCATCTGACTGAAGCTGTCTCTGTCTCTGTGTCTCCTCCAGTCGTCTGACTGAAGCTGTTTCTCTAATGAAGTCTCTGTGTGTCTCCTCCAGTCGTCTGACTGAAGCTGTTTCTCTAATGAAGTCTCTGTGTGTCTCCTCCAGTCGTCTGACTGAAGCTGTTTCTCTAATGAAGTCTCTGTGTGTCTCCTCCAGTCGTCTGACTGAAGCTGTTTCTCTAATGAAGTCTCTGTGTGTCTCCTCCAGTCGTCTGACTGAAGCTGTTTCTCTAATGAAGTCTCTGTGTGTCTCCTCCAGTCGTCTGACTGAAGCTGTTTCTCTAATGAAGTCTCTGTGTGTCTCCTCCAGTCGTCTGACTGAAGCTGTTTCTCTAATGAAGTCTCTGTGTGTCTCCTCCAGTCGTCTGACTGAAGCTGTTTCTCTAATGAAGTCTCTGTGTGTCTCCTCCAGTCGTCTGACTGAAGCTGTTTCTCTAATGAAGTCTCTGTGTGTCTCCTCCAGTCGTCTGACTGAAGCTGTTTCTCTAATGAAGTCTCTGTGTGTCTCCCCCAGTCGTCTGACTGAAGCTGTTTCTCTAATGAAGTCTCTGTGTGTCTCCTCCAGTCGTCTGACTGAAGCTGTTTCTCTAATGAAGTCTCTGTGTGTCTCCTCCAGTCGTCTGACTGAAGCTGTTTCTCTAATGAAGTCTCTGTGTGTCTCCTCCAGTCGTCTGACTGAAGCTGTTTCTCTAATGAAGTCTCTGTGTGTCTCCTCCAGTCGTCTGACTGAAGCTGTTTCTCTAATGAAGTCTCTGTGTGTCTCCTCCAGTCGTCTGACTGAAGCTGTTTCTCTAATGAAGTCTCTGTGTGTCTCCTCCAGTCGTCTGACTGAAGCTGTTTCTCTAATGAAGCTGTTTCTCTAATGAAGTCTCTGTGTGTCTCCTCCAGTCGTCTGACTGAAGCTGTTTCTCTAATGAAGTCTCTGTGTGTCTCCTCCAGTCGTCTGACTGAAGCTGTTTCTCTAATGTCTGACTGAAGTCTCTGAAGTGTGTCTCCTCCAGTCGTCTGACTGAAGCTGTTTCTCTCCAACTGTTTCTCTAATGAAGTCTCTGTGTGTCTCCTCCAGTCGTCTGACTGAAGCTGTTTCTCTAATGAAGTCTCTGTGTGTCTCCTCCAGTCGTCTGACTGAAGCTGTTTCTCTAATGAAGTCTCTGTGTGTCTCCTCCAGTCGTCTGACTGAAGCTGTTTCTCTAATGAAGTCTCTGTGTCTCCTCCAGTCGTCTGTCTCTGTGTCTCCTCCAGTCGTCTGACTGAAGCTGTTTCTCTAATGTCTCTGTGTGTCTCCTCAGTCGTCTGACTGAAGCTGTTTCTCTAATGAAGTCTCTGTGTGTCTCCTCCAGTCGTCTGACTGAAGCTGTTTCTCTAATGAAGTCTCTGTCTCCTCCAGTGTCTGACTGAAGCTCCAGTCGTCTCTGACTGAAGCTGTTTCTCTAATGAAGTCTCTGTGTGTCTCCTCCAGTCGTCTGACTGAAGCTGTTTCTCTAATGAAGTCTCTGCTGTTTCTCTAATGAAGTCTCTGTGTGTCTCCTCCAGTCTCTGACTGAAGCTGTTTCTCTAATGAAGTCTCTGTGTGTCTCCTCCAGTCTCTGACTCCAGTCTGTGTGTCTCTGACTGAAGCTGTTTCTCTAATGAAGTCTCTGTGTGTCTCCTCCAGTCGTCTGACTGAAGCTGTTTCTCTAATGAAGTCTCTGTGTGTCTCCTCCAGTCGTCTGACTGAAGCTGTTTCTCTAATGAAGTCTCTGTGTGTCTCCTCCAGTCGTCTGACTGAAGCTGTTTCTCTAATGAAGTCTCTGTGTGTCTCCTCCAGTCGTCTGACTGAAGCTGAAGCTGTTTCTCCTCCAAGCTGTTTCTCTAAAGTCTCTGTGTGTCTCCTCCAGTCGTCTGACTGAAGCTGTTTCTCTAATGAAGTCTCTGTGTGTCTCCTCCAGTCGTCTGACTGAAGCTGTTTCTCTAATGAAGTCTCTGTGTGTCTCCTCCAGTCGTCTGACTGAAGCTGTTTCTCTAATGAAGTCTCTGTGTGTCTCCTCCAGTCGTCTGACTGAAGCTGTTTCTCTAATGAAGTCTCTGTGTGTCTCCTCCACTGAATGAAGCTGTTTCTCTACTGAAGTCTCTCTGTGTGTCTCCTCCAGTCGTCTGACTGAAGCTGTTTCTCTAATGAAGTCTCTGTGTGTCTCCCCAGTCGTCTGACTGAAGCTGTTTCTCTAATGAAGTCTCTGTGTGTCTCTGACTCCAGTCTGTGTGTCTGACTGAAGCTGTTTCTCTAATGAAGTCTCTGTGTGTCTCCTCCAGTCGTCTGACTGAAGCTGTTTCTCTAAGTCGTCTGAAGTCTCTGTCTCTGTGTCTCCTCCAGTCGTCTGACTGAAGCTGTTTCTCTAATGAAGTCTCTGTGTGTCTCCTCCAGTCGTCTGACTGAAGCTGTTTCTCTAATGAAGTCTCTGAAGTCTCTGTGTCTCCTCCAGTCGTCTGACTGAAGCTGTTTCTCTAATGAAGTCTCTGTGTGTCTCCTCCAGTCGTCTGACTGAAGCTGTTTCTCTAATGAAGTCTCTGTGTGTCTCCTCTGACTGAAGCTGTTTCCTAATGAAGTCTCTGTGTGTCTCCTCCAGTCGTCTGACTGAAGCTGTTTCTCTAATGAAGTCTCTGTGTGTCTCCTCCAGTCGTCTGACTGAAGCTGTTTCTCTAATGAAGTCTCTGTGTGTCTCCTCCAGTCGTCTGACTGAAGCTGTTTCTCTAATGAAGTCTCTGTGTGTCTCCAGTCGTCTGACTGAAGCTGTTTCTCTAATGAAGTCTCTGTGTGTCTCTGACTGAAGCTGTTTCTCTAATGAAGTCTCTGTGTGTCTCCTCCAGTCGTCTGACTGAAGCTGTTTCTCTAATGAAGTCTCTGTGTGTCTCCTCCAGTCGTCTGACTGAAGCTGTTTCTCTAATGAAGTCTCTGTGTGTCTCCTCCAGTCGTCTGACTGAAGCTGTTTCTCTAATGAAGTCTCTGTGTGTCTCCTCCAGTCTGACTGAAGCAGTTTCTCTAATGAAGTCTCTGTGTGTCTCCTCCAGTCGTCTGACTGAAGCTGTTTCTCTAATGAAGTCTCTGTGTGTCTCCTCCAGTCGTCTGACTGAAGCTGTTTCTCTAATGAAGTCTCTGTGTGTCTCCTCCAGTCGTCTGACTGAAGCTGTTTCTCTAATGAAGTCTCTGTGTCTCCTCCAGTCTGACTGAAGCTGTTTCTCCAGTCTCCTCCAGTCTGACTGAAGCTGTTTCTCTCCAGTCGTCTGACTGAAGCTGTTTCTCTAATGAAGTCTCTGTGTCTCCTCCAGTCGTCTGACTGAAGCTGTTTCTCTAATGAAGTCTCTGTGTGTCTCCTCCAGTCTCTGACTGAAGCTGTTTCTCTAATGAAGTCTCTGTGTGTCTCCTCCAGTCTGACTGAAGCTGTTTCTCTAATGAAGCTGTGTGTCTCCTCCAGTCGTCTGACTGAAGTGTTTCTCTAATGAAGTCTCTGTGTGTCTCCTCCAGTCGTCTGACTGAAGCTGTTTCTCTAATGAAGTCTCTCCAGTGTCTGTCTCTAATGAAGTCTCTCCTCCAGTCGTCTGACTGAAGCTGTTTCTCTAATGAAGTCTCTGTGTGTCTCCTCCAGTCGTCTGACTGAAGCTGTTTCTCTAATGAAGTCTCTGTGTGTCTCCTCCAGTCGTCTGACTGAAGCTGTTTCTCTAATGAAGTCTCTGTGTGTCTCCTCCAGTCGTCTGACTGAAGCTGTTTCTCTAATGAAGTCTCTGTGTCTCCTCCAGTCGTCTGACTGAAGCTGTTTCTCAGTCTCTGTGTGTCTCCTCCAGTCGTCTGACTGAAGCTGTTTCTCTAATGAAGTCTCTGTGTGTCTCCTCCAGTCGTCTGACTGAAGCTGTTTCTCTAATGAAGTCTCTGTTGTCTCCTCCAGTCGTCTGACTGAAGCTGTTTCTCTAATGAAGTCTCTGTGTCTCCTCCAGTCGTCTGTCTCCTCCAGTCTCCTGACTGAAGCTGTTTCTCTAATGAAGTCTCTGTGTGTCTCCTCCAGTCGTCTGACTGACTGAAGCTGTTTCTCCAAAGAAGTCTCTGTGTGTCTCCTCCAGTCGTCTGACTGAAGCTGTTTCTCTAATGAAGTCTCTGTGTGTCTCCTCCAGTCGTCTGACTGAAGCTGTTTCTCTAATGAAGTCTCTGTGTGTCTCCTCCAGTCGTCTGACTGAAGCTGTTTCTCTAATGAAGTCTCTGTGTGTCTCCTCCAGTCGTCTGACTGAAGCTGTTTCTCTAATGAAGTCTCTGTGTGTCTCCCCCAGTCGTCTGACTGAAGCTGTTTCTCTAATGAAGTCTCTGTGTCTCCTCCAGTCGTCTGACTGAAGCTGTTTCTCTAATGAAGTCTCTGTGTGTCTCCCCCAGTCGTCTGACTGAAGCTGTTTCTCTAATGAAGTCTCTGTGTGTCTCCTCCAGTCGTCTGACTGAAGCTGTTTCTCTAATGAAGTCTCTGTGTGTCTCCTCCAGTCGTCTGACTGAAGCTGTTTCTCTAATGAAGTCTCTGTGTGTCTCCTCCAGTCGTCTGACTGAAGCTGTTTCTCTAATGAAGTCTCTGTGTGTCTCCTCCAGTCGTCTGACTGAAGCTGTTTCTCTAATGAAGTCTCTGTGTGTCTCCTCCAGTCTGTCTGAACTGAAGTCTCTGTTTCTCTAATGAAGCTGTTTCTCTAATGAAGTCTCTGTGTGTCTCCTCCAGTCGTCTGAGCTGTTTCTCTGAAGTCTCTGTTTCTCTCCAGTCGTCTGACTGAAGTCTCTAATGAAGTCTCTGTGTGTCTCCTCCAGTCGTCTGACTGAAGCTGTTTCTCTAATGAAGTCTCTGTGTGTCTCCTCCAGTCCAGACTGAAGCTGTTTCTCTGAGTCTCTGTCTCCTCCAGCTGACTTTCTCTAATGAAGTCTCTGTGTCTCCTCCAGTCGTCTGACTGAAGCTGTTTCTCTAATGAAGTCTCTGTGTCTCCTCCAGTCTGACTGAAGCTGTTTCTCTAATGAAGTCTCTGTGTCTCCTCCAGTGTCTGACTGAAGCTGTTTCTCTAATGAAGTCTCTGTGTGTCTCCTCCAGTCGTCTGACTGAAGCTGTTTCTCTAATGAAGTCTCTGTGTGTCTCCTCCAGTCGTCTGACTGAAGCTGTTTCTCTAATGAAGTCTCTGTGTGTCTCCTCCAGTCGTCTGACTGAAGCTGTTTCTCTAATGAAGTCTCTGTGTGTCTCCTCCAGTCGTCTGACTGAAGCTGTTTCTCTAATGAAGTCTCTGTGTGTCTCCTCCAGTCGTCTGACTGAAGCTGTTTCTCTAATGAAGTCTCTGTGTGTCTCCAGTCCAGCTGTTTCTAATGAAGTCTCTGTGTCTCCTCCAGCTGACTGAAGCTTTCTCTAATGAAGTCTCTGAAGTCTCTGTGTGTCTCTGTGTGTCTCCAGTCGTCTGACTGAAGCTGCTGTTTCTCTAATGAAGCTGTCTCTGTGTGTCTCCTCCAGTCGTCTGACTGAAGCTGTTTCTCTAATGAAGTCTCTGTGTGTCTCCTCCAGTTCTGACTGAAGCTGTTTCTCTAATGAAGTCTCTCCAGTCGTCTGACTGTGTCTCCTCCCTGTGTGTCTCTCCAGTGAAGCTGTTTCTCTAATGAAGTCTCTGTGTGTCTCCTCCAGTCGTCTGACTGAAGCTGTTTCTCTAATGAAGTTCTGTGTGTCTCCTCCAGTCGTCTGACTGAAGCTGTCTCTAATGAAGTCTCTGTGTGTCTCCTCCAGTCGTCTGACTGAAGCTGTTTCTCTAATGAAGTCTCTGTGTGTCTCCTCCTCTGACTGAAGCTGTTTCTCTCCTCCAGTCGTCTGACTGAAGCTGTTTCTCTAATGAAGTCTCTGTGTGTCTCCTCCAGTCGTCTGACTGAAGCTGTTTCTCTAATGAAGTCTCTGTGTGTCTCCTCCAGTCGTCTGACTGAAGCTGTTTCTCTAATGAAGTCTCTGTGTGTCTCCTCCAGTCGTCTGACTGAAGCTGTTTCTCTAATGAAGTCTCTGTCTGACTGAAGTGTCTCCTCCAGTCGTCTGACTGAAGCTGTTTCTCTAATGAAGTCTCTGTGTGTCTCCTCCAGTCGTCTGACTGAAGCTGTTTCTCTAATGAAGTCTCTGTGTGTCTCCTCCAGTCGTCTGACTGAAGCTGTTTCTCTAATGAAGTCTCTGTGTGTCTCCTCCAGTCGTCTGACTGAAGCTGTTTCTCTAATGAAGTCTCTGTGTGTCTCCTCCAGTCGTCTGACTGAAGCTGTTTCTCTAATGAAGTCTCTGTGTGTCTCCTCCAGTCGTCTGACTGAAGCTGTTTCTCTAATGAAGTCTCTGTGTGTCTCCTCCAGTCGTCTGACTGAAGCTGTTTCTCTAATGAAGTCTCTATGTGTCTCCTCCAGTCTGACTGAAGCACTTCTGCGTTCTTTACGGTCTTTAATCCAGAGGCATTTAATTAACACCAATAATTACAGTCCTTTAACCATTGACTCTGTCTGTTAGTAGCCGCTGCTGCCTATGTCATTATCCATTTAGCCCTTCACTCCTGTGACACATGGCTCCTCTATCTGGTGATGAAAACTCTCTTTCTCTCACTGTTAATCCACAATCCTCCCAATGTAGAATTAAACTTGATAGAATGGACTAGCATTGATCATCATTCCCTGGTGGTTGTAATAGCTGGCTATTTAGAATGTTTAATTAATTGATGCTTAATTGCCATACTAACTGCTTTTGTGCTACATAAAAAATATGTGATGGGGAAAAAAATCGATACAGGTACATATCACAATATTATTTGGGACGGTATTATATCGATACTTTGACTCCAAGTGAGAGAACTTGTTTTCAGCTCTTTAATTTCCATTAATGATCTAAATAAATTGTCTCATGCACTCTCTTTTTGATCTGCAGCAGATATACATGTATAAGGAGCAATAAGTTCCGAACATCAAATCCTATTAAAATCACAGTATTTTAATAGGTAAAACTCTAGGTAGATAGTGTGGTCTACAGCTTATCATGATATACTCTACCTCAGGCGAGCAAGACTTCGAGACTTCCTTAGATATCGTGTACCAGCTATTGTTTACAAATATGCATAGGTCCCTGCCCCGTGTCTTACCAGAGGCTGCTGTTCTATCCTGCCGATGGACTGTATAACACGCCAGCTGTATGTTATTCATGTCGTCGTTCAGCCACAACTCGGTGAAATATAAGATATTGCCGTTTTTAATGTCCCATTGGTATGATTTGCATGCTTTCAGTTCGTCTCATTTATTTTCCATCGATTGAATGTTTGCTAACAGTACGGGTGGCGAAGCCAGATTAGCCACTGATTCTCACAAGGCACATCTCTTTCCTCAAATTCTCAGTTTCTTTCTGCAGCGAATGATGGGGGATGAGGGACTTTACGGGTGTTTGGAGTATATCGTTCCCGTCCGACTAATTAAAGAAAAATGATTTGTCCAATTCAAGGTGAGTAATCGCTGTTCTGATACCCAGAAGCTCTTTTCGGACATAAGAGACGGTAGCAGAAACATTATGTACAAAACAAGTTACAAACAATGTGAAAAAACACAAAATAGCACAACTGGTTAGAAGCCCATAAAACAACATCCATCCCCTCCGGTGCCATCTTCACAACTTCCAGCTTTAGTGGAGTCTGCCACTAGCACAGTCAGTGTAGTCACCTCAGCTATCTCCATTGAGATCATGTCAGTGCCTCGATCTCGAACTTGGAAAACAAAACATGGTGATGTTTGGCATAGCAATCTCAGAGGAATTAAGACCTTTCCATTCCTGTCATTATTGAAAGAAATTGTGATCTCACATCTCAAAATAGGGTTATATATTCTACCTCTTGGTGATGTCATTCAGAAACACAATGTCAACTTTCACTGCCATGCGGACGACACACAGCTGTACATTTCGATGAAACAGGGTGAAGACCCAAAACTGCCTACCCTGAAAGCCTGTGTTTCAGACATAAGGAAGGCAAATGTTTTACTTTTAAACTCAGACAAAACAGAGATGCTATTTCTAGGTCACAAGAAACAAAGAGACCTGCTGTTGGATCTGAAAATTAATCTTGATGGTTTTACAGTCGTCTCAAATAAAACTGTGAAGGACCTCAGCATTACTCTGGACACTGATCTGTCTTTTGACAAACATATCAAGAATATTTCAAGGACAGATTTTTCCATCTTCGTAACATTGCAAAAATCAGAAACCTTATGTCCAAAATTGATGCAGAAAAGCTAATCAATTACTTTTGTCACTTCTAGCTTAGACTACTTCAATCCTCTACTCCCTGGCTACCCGGATAAAGCCTTAAATAAACTTCATTAGTGCTAAACACAGCTGCTAAAATCCTGACTAGAGCTCAAAAAAGGTAACATATTACTCCAGTGGCTTACTTTTATGGCTAGGGTTGATTTCAAGGTTTTACTGCTAAACTACAAAGCATTACATGGGCTTGCTCCTAGCTATCTCTCCAATTTGGTCCTGCTGTACATACCTACACGCAGGTCTCCTTATTGTCCCTAGAATGTCCAAGCAAACAGCTGGAGGCAGGGCTTTCTCCTATAGAGCTACATTTTTATGGAATGATCTGCCTATCCATGTGAGAGATGCAGACTCGGTCTCAACCTTTAATTCTTCAATGAAGACTCATCTCTTCAGTAGGTCCTATGATTGAGTGTAGTCTGGCCCAGGGGTGCGAAGGTGAACGGCATGGCACTGGAGCGACGAACTGCCCTTGCTGGCTGACCGGCTCCCCTCTCTTCCCAGCGATTATCTGCCTCTGACCCTATTACTGAGTCACTGGCTTACTAGTGCTCTTCAATGCCGTCCCTAGGAGGGGTGCGTCACTTGAGTGGGTTGAGTCACAGACGTGATCTTCTTGTCCAGTTTTGTGGTGGAGGAGATCTTCATGGGCTATACTCAGTCTTGCCTCAGGGTAGTAAGTCGGTGGTCTGTTGATATCCCTCTAGTGGTGTCGGGGCTGTGCTTTGGCAAAGTGGGTGGGGTTATATCCTGCCTGGTTGGCCCTGTCCAGGGGTATCGTCGGACGGGGCCACAGTGTCCCCCAACCCACCCCTGTCTCAGTCTCCAGTATCTATGCCGCAATAGTCTATGTGCCGGGGGCTAGGGTCAGTCTGTTCTTTCTGGTGTAATTCTCCTGTCTTATCTGGTGTCCTGTGTGAATTTAAGTATGCTCCCTCTAATTATCTCTCTCTCTCCCTCACTCCCTCCCGGAGGACCTGAGCCCTAGGATCATGCCTCAGGACTACCTGGGCTGATGGCTCCTGGCTAGCGCCAGTTCACCTTGTCGTGCTGCTGCTCCAGTTCCAATTGTTCTGTCTGAGGCTGGGGAACACTGACCTGTTCACCGGGAGTGCTACCTTGTCCCGGACCTGCTGTTTCCGACTCTCTCTCTCTACTGCACCTGCTGTCTCGACCTCTGAATGCTCAGCTATGAAAAGCCAACTGATATTTACTCCTGAGGTACTGACCTGTTGCACCCTCTACAACCACTGTGATTATTATTTGACCCTGCTGGTCATCTATAAATGTTTGAACATCTTGAAGAACAATCTGGCCTTAAATGGCCATGTACTCTTATAATCTCCACCCGGCAGAGACAGAAGAGGACTGGCCACCACTCAGAGTCTGGTTCCTCTCTAGGTTTCTTCCTAGGTTCCTGCCTTTCTAGGGAGTTGTTCCTAGCCACCGTGCTGTTTGGGGTTTTAGACTGGGTTTCTGTATAGCACTTTGTGACATCTGCTGATGTAAAAAAGGGCTTTATGGATAAATTTGATTGAAGATCGAGACCGAGACAGAGTCAAGAATGAGACCAGAAAAATGCGAGTCCAATTCAAGACCATGATTGAAATTTTGTCAAATACCCACCATAATAACAGTTCAAAATGTCCACTATTTCAGAACAACATATGGATTCTTTAGACATTCAGATAGAATAAATGCATGCTGGGGGAAGATAGAACCACTCTACAAATGATTACTAACCCAAACACAGTGGGGAACAATGAGCCTTCTATGCCTTCAGAGAAGGGCTAAGGATTTATAAAATAATGATTATAATAATATAATAATATTGATAATTATATTATTATTTTCAATTATGTTTTGATTGAATCTCTTCAGTTTATGATGAAAAGGAAAGGGTTAACACCGAAGAGACAAAAAGATCCAATCAGGATTTTGCTTTGCTGGTCTCTGGGGAGAAAGTGTGCAAAGGTTGGCTACTTTATGAAGGCAAAGGTTGGCTACTTTGTAGAATCTCAAATATGAAATATATTTAGATTTATTTAGCACTTTTGTGGTTACTACATGATTCCATATGTGTGTTTTTTTAAAGTTTTGATGTCTTCACTATTATTCTACAATATAGAAAATAGTAAAATAAAGAAAAACCCTTGAATGAGTAGGTGTGTCCAAACTTTTGACTGTTACTGTAAATAAAAAATGTGACGGTCTAAGTCCACAACAAAGCTTCAATCACATCAATCTGATTGGATGGGCCTCTCTGGGCCTGGCTCCCCAGTGGGTGGGCCTCTCTGGGCCTGGCTCCCCAATCACATCACATCTCTGGGCCTGGCTCCCCAGTGGGTGGGCCTCTCTGGGCCTGTCTCCCCAATCACATCACATCACATCAATCTGTTTGGAAGGCCTGGCTCCCCAGTGGGTGGGCCTCTCTGGGCCTGGCTCCCCAGTGGGTGGGCCTCTGTCCACAAAGGCACATCCATGTCTACGCCCCTGATCACAATTGCGCATCACAAATCCTACTATCCTAAAAACCAACACCTCAGATTAAACTTTTTAAATACCTGGTTTGCATATCATTGTTGCCTTAGTTAGCATTCACTGGTAGATATCCTACATATAACCGTCTTTCCTACCCTACCGGCTACCAATGTCATTCTTCTGTGAACTGCTCCATGCCAAAACCAGTTGACAGCTGCACACTCTTGGTGCCCGCAGATTATATTCTGCTGAAACTCGGCTATGTGAGCGGCGAGCATGAGAATATATTTCACGTGCTTTGCGATTGTGTAGGCTATTCTCATGATTTCTCTATTGAAGACCTATAGGTTCACCACTGTACTAACCTGTCACACACTGAAGGCCTATAGGTCCACCACTATACTAACCTGTCACACACTGAAGGCCTATAGGTCCACCACTATACTAACCTGTCACACACTGAAGGCCTATAGGTTCACCACTAAAGGCCTATAGGTTCACCACTAAAGGCCTATCGATTCACCACTGAAGGCCTATCGATTCACCACTGAAGGCCTATAGGTTCACCACTGAAGGCCTATAGGTTCACGACTGAAGGCCTATAGGTTCACCACTAAAGGCCTATAGGTTCACCACTAAAGGCCTATAGGTTCACCACTAAAGGCCTCTAGGTTCACCACTAGGTTCACCACTGAAGGCCTATAGGTTCACCACTATAGGTTCACCACTGAAGGCCTATCGATTCACCACTGAAGGCCTATAGGTTCACCACAGAAGGCCTATAGGTTCACCACTGAAGGCCTATAGGTTCACGACTGAAGGTCTATAGGTTCACCACTGAAGGCCTATAGGTTCACCACTGAAGGCCTATAGGTTCACCACTGAAGGCCTATAGGTTCACCTCTGAAGGCCTATAGGTTCACCTCTGAAGGCCTATAGGTTCACCACTGAAGGCCTATAGGTTCACCACTGAAGGCCTATAGGTTCACCTCTGAAGGCCTATAGGTTCACCTCTGAAGGCTGAAGGCCTATAGGTTCACCTCTGAAGGCCTATAGGTTCACCACTGAAGGCCTACTGAAGGGTTCGCCACTGAAGGCCTATAGGTTCACCTCTGAAGGCCTATAGGTTCACCACTGAAGGCCTATAGGTTCACCACTGAAGGCCTATAGGTTCACCACTGAAGGCCTATAGGTTCACCACTAAAGGTTCGCCCCCGTCCGCCTCATGTTGCCCTCCATGAGTTACTGCCTGTGGGGACTCCTGACTCCTCCATCGGCCTGTACTATAGCTTGTGTAGGTGTAGTAGTGATGATGGATGTCCTGGCTGCTACACGGTGGCTAATGTTACGAGTTGTCAGCCACTGAATAACGGGGAGGTCTCAGGTGGCCTGGGCCGCTCACTTCAGAGTGACGGCCCTCTGGAGAGATGCTGCCCTTGATTATACACCGGGAGGGAGGAAGAGGGGGAGGGAAAGGGGGAAGAGGGAAGTCAATGGCCTGACAGAGAGAGTGTCAGTTTGGGAGTTTATACAGTACACTATAAAGTATTCAGGACCCCTAGGTGTCTATTATAGAAGGATAAGGTTTTTACTTTGAGGTGGCCTGTCAGAATGCCTGTACCTGTCAGAGAAGGTCAAGAGGTTTATTACAGTCTGACATCACACTCCTGAGAGGTAGAGATGTTCAGAACCTTGCATTAGAGAGAGTGTCCTGGGAAATCCACACGAGTCCCACTGTTGTTATCACATTCTCAAACATGCCTTTCATATTAGCATTGTTACCTGATCAATCAACAAATCAACTAATATCTGTTCTGGTCACTTGAACCCCCACCTCACCCCTGCAATACCTCCCAAGGTCGTAAGATTGGGAAGCAGAGCCAAGGTATTTTCTCCTTTCTCAGCTGACCTGATTTAAACAAATCTTGAGACACAAAACAGCTGGAAACACAGCTCAGATGACAGTCCTGACAGTCTAGTCTAATTCAATTGGATATCACAAACCAAGAGGGATTCGTCCCTTCATAACAGATAAAAGGAAAACTTTAATCTGCTTTCTCCTTTCATTGCTTTAGGCCCACCGGGGGACTCAATTGATGGGGTATTAGTTCTGTACGTCGATAAAAAGGAACACACGTCAACATCTGCCCTGCAGGAAAATGTAAACATAACGGAACATTTACGTGACGTGGTGGCAGGCCCAATGACAGCAGAGGAGCAGAACCCAATCCGTTTAAAAACCCATTTGGAGCTGTGCCTGGTGGGTAGGGCAGAGGCTGGCAGACGGAGCGGTTTTCCCTCGGCATGTAAAAGGCCGGACTGACGGATGGACCTAGAAACACTCAGCTTTTACCTCCCAGAGAAAAGAGACAAGAACAAAGGAGCCTGCTGCCCGGGCACATTCCCATTCCTCCCTTTCCCTCTTAATCTTTCCTGTCATTGCCCCTCCCTGATGAGAAAAAGAGAGGGAGGGATGGAGGGATGCGGCGGGAGAGAGGGATGTGGAGGGAGGGAGAGATGGAGGGAGGGATGCGTAGGGAGAGAGGGATGTGGAGGGAGGGAGAGATGGAGGGAGGGATGGGAGGGGGATGGAGGGAGGGATGTGGAGGGAGGGAGAGATGGAGGGAGGGATGCGTAGGGAGAGAGGGATGTGGAGGGAGGGAGAGATGGAGGGAGGGATGCGTAGGGAGAGAGGGATGTGGAGGGAGGGAGAGATGGAGGGAGGGATGCGTAGGGAGAGAGGGATGTGGAGGGAGGGAGAGATGGAGGGAGGGATGCGTAGGGAGAGAGGGATGTGGAGGGAGGGAGAGATGGAGGGAGGGATGCGTAGGGAGAGAGGGATGTGGAGGGAGGGAGAGATGGAGGGAGGGATGCGTAGGGAGAGAGGGATGTGGAGGGAGGGAGAGATGGAGGGAGGGATGCGTAGGGAGAGAGGGATGTGGAGGGAGGGAGAGATGGAGGGAGGGATGCGTAGGGAGAGAGGGATGTGGAGGGAGGGAGAGATGGAGGGAGGGATGCGTAGGGAGAGAGGGATGTGGAGGGAGGGAGAGATGGAGGGAGGGATGCGTAAGGAGAGAGGGATGTGGAGGGAGGGAGAGAGGGAGGGATGCGGAGGGAGAGAGGGATGTGGAGGGAGAGAGAGATGAAGGGAGGGATGCGTAGGGAGAGAGGGATGTGGAGGGAGGGAGAGATGGAGGGAGGGATGCGTAGGGAGAGAGGGATGTGGAGGGTGAGAGAGATGAAGGGAGGGATGCGTAGGGAGAGAGGGATGTGGAGGGAGGGAGAGATGGAGAGAGGGATGCGGAGGGAGAGAGGGATGTGGAGGGAGGGAGAGATGGAGAGAGGGATGCGGCGGGAGAGAGGGATGTGGAGGGAGGGAGAGATGGAGGGAGGGATGCGTAGGGGAGAGAGGGATGTGGAGGGAGAGAGAGATGAAGGGAGGGATGCGTAGGGGAGAGAGGGATGTGGAGGGTGAGAGAGATGAAGGGAGGGATGCGTAGGGGGAGAGAGGGATGTGGAGGGAGGGAGAGATGGAGAGAGGGATGCGGAGGGAGAGAGGGATGTGGAGGGAGGGAGAGATGGAGAGAGGGATGCGGAGGGAGGGAGAGAGGGATGCGGCGGGAGAGAGGGATGTGGAGGGAGGGAGAGATGGAGGGAGGGATGCGTAGGGAGAGAGGGATGTGGAGGGAGAGAGAGATGAAGGGAGGGATGCGTAGGGAGAGAGGGATGTGGAGGGAGGGAGAGATGGAGGGAGGGATGCGTAGGGAGAGAGGGATGTGGAGGGAGGGAGAGAGGGAGGGATGCGGAGGGAGAGAGGGATGTGGAGGGAGGGAGAGATGGAGAGAGGGATGCGGAGGGAGAGAGGGATGTGGAGGGAGAGAGAGATGAAGGGAGGGATGCGTAGGTGTGCATAAATCGTGTTGCCTGACTTGTTATTTTTCTCACCGTTCCCTCGCTCGTCTTCAGATGGCTGGGCTGGCTGTGTCTGGCTCACTGGCTGACTGTTCTAACAGTAGACGGTTCAAACAACCATCAATAGTACTAATCACTGGACTGATTTCTAGTTAAAACACATTGATGTGTTTTCCCAATAGGCCTTCTTCACAAAGCTTTCATCACGAGCAATATGATGAAGGTCTTTTGTTCTATTGATAAATCAACAACAGAATCTGTATCTGATAGATGTTTTGTGTACCTGTGGGAGACTATTCTTATTGATTAGGAACCAAGCATTGATTAATGAATGGCTTCCTTTTGCTGCTCTAGTCGCTAGTTCTAACTATGAACGTATATAATAGGTTGAATCCCCCGCACACCCAAAATGTATTACTGAAGGTGCTGAAAACTGGATAAACTGAAAAAAGGCTCTGCACACTTCCAGTCCGATACAAAGTTATTTTAATTGTATCTGAGCTTTCGGTCAATCAACCTTCATCAGAGCATAACTGTGCGTCACTGTGTATAATATGCTCTGATGAAGGTCAATTGAACGAAAGCTTAGCTACAATTAAAATAACTTTGTATCGAACTGGAAGTGTGCAGAGGCTTTTTTCTGTTTATCCAGTTTTACTTGTGAATGTAAAACATGTAATGAATCAAACACATACCACCATCTTGTTGAGGGAGACCCAGCAGTCCTGGGGGAAGTCCTGCAGCATGGGAACCAGGAATTGCAGACAGCCATCCCAGTGACACAGCAGCAGCATCATACCAATCAGGTTGAAGATACGCATTACTGCACTGGCCAGGTCATAGGTCATATGGAAGATCTAAAAACAGAGATGGAGAGACAAGGAATGAGTTAAGGCGGAGAGGAAGGATGTGTGTGTGTGTGTGTGTGTGTGTGTGTGTGTGTGTACGTGCGTGTGTGTGAGCACGTGCGTGTGTGTGAGTACGTGCGTGTGTGTGAGAGAGAGAGACATCGAGAGATAGAGAAGCAGAGAGAGAGAGAAAAATAGAGAGAGAATCACAGTCACAGAATTCTTCAAGATTTCTTGTTTAATTTGCTGCAAGATTCTCTAGTGATCAAGATGACAATCCCTAGAAGCAGGATTAAAGGAGAAGACTACAGTCAGCAGAACCATGTTGCCTGCTGTTCCTTTGGACCGAATTAAGAACGATTAATGAGAGGGGGAAGACAGTTTCCCATCAGTCGGCCATCAGATACACAGCAGGAACAGAGCAGACATGTGTTACAGCCAGATACAACACATTAATCAGAACTATAACACACACGACAGGACTCCCTCACTCACTCCCACACAAACACATACCGCTACACAAGTCTGCAGGCACAGATGGATATACACGGCAGGTAGCCTAGTGGTGAGAGCTTAGGACTAGTAACCGAAAGGTTGCAAGATCAAATCCCAGAGCTGACAAGGTAAAAATCTGTTATTCTGCCCCTGAACAAGGCAGTTAACCCACTGTTCCTAGGATGTCATTCTAAATAACAATGTATTCTTAACTAGCCTAGTAAAATACTTTTTAAAACCCAACCAGATAAAAGGGGTATGCTTCTCTAAACCCAACCAGATAAAGGGGTATGCTTCTCTAAACCCAACCAGATAAAAGGGGTATGCTTCTCTAAACCCAACCAGATAAAATTGGTGTGCTTCTCTAAACCCAACCAGATAAAAGGGGTGTGCTTCTCTAAACCCAACCAGATAAAAGGGGTATGCTTCTCTAAACCCAACCAGATAAAAGGGGTATGCTTCTCTAAACCAACTAGATAAAAGGGGTATGCTTCTCTAAACCCAACCAGATAAAAGGGGTGTGCTTCTCTAAACCCAACCAGATAAAAGGGGTATGCTTCTCTAAACCAACCAGATAAAAGGGGTATGCTTCTCTAAACCCAACCAGATAAAAGGGGTATGCTTCTCTAAACCCAACCAGATAAAAGGGGTATGCTTCTCTAAACCAACCAGATAAAAGGGGTATGCTTCTCTAAACCCAACCAGATAAAAGGGGTATGCTTCTCTAAACCCAACCAGATAAAAGGGGTATGCTTCTCTAAACCCAACCAGATAAAAGGGGTATGCTTCTCTAAACCCAACCAGATAAAAGGGGTATGCTTCTCTAAACCCAACCAAATAAAATTGGTGTGCTTCTCTAAACCCAACCAGATAAAATGGGTATGCTTCTCTAAACCCAACCAGATAAAAGGGGTATGCTTCTCTAAACCCAACCAGATAAAATTGGTATGCTTTTCTAAACCCAACCAGATAAAATTCACCCCAAAACATATGCATTTCTGAGCCCTAAGCAAGAAACCAAACTGGCCACAAGGACAATCATCTTTCAATGATCCCTGAGGAGGTATTAGTAAAATACAAGATGGAAGACTAAATGCTTCTCAGTCCTGGCACCCCAATTGTGGAACCAGAGTCCCCCTGATGCCAGGTCAGCAGAGTCCCTGCCCAATATCTGAAATCCTACCTCTTCAAAGAGCATCTTAAAAAATCCCATAGCACCCCCTCCTCCCCCCACTAAAAAAAAAAAAAAATAGCACCCTTGTCTTTCACACTTGACTTTTTCCTACTTGCTGATAGATTATTTATTGAGTAAAATTTTACTTACTATGACTGAGATATTTGGTTGTCCTACCTAGCTATCTTAAAATGAATGTACCTGTAAGTTGCTCTGGATAAAAGGACTTGCATGTAAATGTAAATGAGTATGGTGCATTGCTAACTTACAGTCACTGACTGATGACATCATACACTATCTCTACCACGGCTGTGATTGGACATGAATCACCAGTTGATCTTTCTTAATGCCACTTTAACCTTTTGGGGCTTCTGATAGTTGGTTTCTAATATGACCTGGCAACTTACAAAATACTGCACTTCAGCACATCTATTTATAGAGTCAACATGTCACTTATGATTAGTGACATGCTGAGGAGGAGAGGAGATCACAATACCAGAGCAATATTTACAGTATGCAGAGTTCTGCTAACTTAGTTTAAGACAGAATCAGAATGGGTGTCATGTTGGTAACAAAAGTTCCAAGAGAATTACATTCTACAGAGAATACCGATTAGAATGTTTCTGTCATGGAACGTTTGGTGCCAACATGGAGGACTGATTGGACAACTGTATGGCTCTAGTGAGGCACCATGGACCGCGGTTCTTATGGCGTTATGAGAAATCTGAAAATAGTGAACCAAAGAGAAGCAGAAATTGGACACATTTTGAGGCAGATTCTCTGCAATTCTGTGTGAAAATGTAATCACCAAAATTACTCATTCAATTAGACCCTCAAGTCTTCAAACCAACATTTTGTTTTTGTGTGGGAAACAATAAACACTCACATAATCAATTGGAGGAGTGAATAGCAGCTACTATAACAAGCACAACAACAACAACAACAACAACAACAACGGCAAAAGCAAACTGCTACTACTACAACACAAACAGTTATGTCGCCATGGTAATTCCCATTAGTTTGAAGTGGAACTACTTTGTAGAAATGAAACAAACAGCTAGTCATTATATCGGTCTAAAATATCAAATGTGCACTTTATGCTGTGTGAGTGGAAGACTTTCCCCCAATGTTTCATTTTCAGCTTTGGTGGCTACAGCTATTAGGATTACTAAGCTACTCATGTATTTGGCATTGATCAAATGAGCAGGCAGGCAAGCTCTGAAACCCCATTCACTTGTGGGTTATTATGGGACTGGGGGCAGGCTGCAAGAGGCTGAGCAGGCTTCCTCATCGTATTCACAGTGCAGTTTCGGCTACGAACTGAAAAAGTTTGAGGGTTTGCCTACCACCCACTGTGCTAGACTTTAGCACATCTGGCTCAGGCTCGATAACCTTATTGTTATTATTGTGGATAGGAAACTTTACTTATTTATTTGTGTATATATATATTTATTTTCATCAAAGAAAACAGTGTGCAGGTGTGGTTGGAAGCCCAAGGGCTTATAGGAAAACCACACCACAAACAAACAATATACAATAAATACTTCTTTTTTTTTCAAGGTTTGTTTAAAAATGATAACAAAACCTACTAATTATAAATGTATAAATAAATTGATCAGTAATGATGAAAATGTATATACTGTTTTGTTTAAATGTGTGGGTGCATTGTGTGGATGTGAGTGTGTGAGAGTTAGGCTATATGGAGGAGATCAGGCTGAACCCCAGTCTTCCCTTGATGTTATTGAGGGATGATGATGTGCGGCAGTGTCTTGTGTTATATAGATGGATTTCAGAATGAACCAGGAAGAATCCAACCAAGGGAGAGATAGCCTCTCTGTTGGTTATTAGATCAACAGGACTGTAAAGTTCCCAAAAGTAAGACTCCCATGGTATTTATATATTTGCAGTAAACCAAATCAGGTTTATTTTGTGACTTTTGCTCCTGCTTTCTAAACAATGATCTAAACCAAGTTGCGCTGTTCTGATGCCAGTAAACACAGCCCAGCGCAGTGCAACAGCTATCAGCAGAGTGACTGGCACAACACTCACAACCCTAAACAGTGGAGAAGCACGTCTAGCACCATACTTAACACTTCCTCTCGAAACTCCACTCCACACTCTTAGAAAGGGTTCTTCGGCGGTCCCCATAGGATGACCATTTTTGGTTCCAGGTAGAACACTTTTGGGTTCTACCTGGAACCAAAAGGTTCTTGCTGCAACCAAAAAGGGTTCTTCAAAGGGTTCTCCTATGGCAGGGATGGGCAACTTTGATGGGTCCACAGTGGTTTGTGGGTCAGCAATTCTAAACATTTTGCCATAGGGTGGAGGAAAATATTTGCAGTTCTTAATATAATAACTGATGATCAATGGGCCCCATGCCGCTCGGTAATTCAACCATGCTTACTACAAGTTTAGATAGCTGGCCGCTAGACTAACTTACCAATATAAAAACCATTTGGTGATATGGGCTAATGATGACGCACAACCAAATATAGAAATGGTGTATTCTATTATTCTAACTCTCAATAGTAAGTTGAGACCCCGACTGAGTACCATATATCTTTTTTGCCTGTTTAACACCAGTCCATCTTAGCACTCATCTTCCATGCATGCCAAGTATCCTCCTCTACCCATCATGCACCGCTCTGTGTGTTTGTCGCATAATGTCTTCAGAAAATCCAATTATCCAAAGGTCATGTGCACACACAGGGCCCAGTGCATCCATCCACCATCCGCCATCCACACCAGGGGCCCAACCAAGCACAAAGTACCCCTTCAAAAAATGAATCGAGCAGAGGCATATATGTACTGTAGATTAACAAATAACTAGATATGAAGGCCGAAGGAAAAACCAGCTAATCAGAAATCCATTCCCGAAGCCAATAAAGAGACAGAAAATGTATGGAAACACAATTAAACCCATACGAGGAACGCTAGCCTAACTGAATTATAGGTTGGTAATAATAACAATTAGCAAGACATACAGTATGATCATAGTGAGCACCCCCCCCGGTGTACCATATTATCACCCCTCCACCCCACCTGCACCTCCTCAGGGGTCTTAATCGATTAAATGTGTTTGCATCTCTATTATGCTGCCTATGAAGATGAGCTGACACCTTCTGGGATTCACAGGTCAAAGGGGGAGACGGTGACGACACTGATGGTGATTAGGATGCAAAGTGTGTTTAAAAGCTTAAACCCTCCTGCCAACAAGATCACACATATTTCAGTGAGAACAGCAAAGCAAACCTCCTGGCCCTTGACAAACGACTGGGAACAAACTAACATATGCAGCTTGCAGACAGGGCCGGGTCCAGACTGATCATCTGTCTCACAGCTTATTGGGCATCAGCCAACAACTAAATGTCTGAGAAGGAACTCAGTGACCTAACAGCACCTATAAACAGATCTGCTTTTTTATTCATTTATGCAGAAGTCCAAATAGATTGGGGACCAAGAGTTCCTGGTTACAGAACAGTGTGGTGTGCTGGTTGAATATTCTATGCTTGACAGAGCATTCTATGATTGTCTACCTAGACAACTTGTCTAGACAACCTTTAGCACAATTCACTACCCCTCACTCCCCCTCAATACCTCTCACTAGCTCTCAATACCCAATTCACTATCTTCAATTCACTACGCCTCTCTACCCAATTCCCTATCTACAATTCACTACCCCTCAATACCCAATTCACTATCTACAATTCACTATCTACAATTCTCTACCCCTCACGACCCAATTCACTATCTACAATTCACTACCCAATTCACAACCCCTCACTGCCCAACTCACTATTTACAATTCATGATCTACAATTCACTATTTACAATTCCCTATCTACAATTCACTACCCCTCACTACACCTAGAGTAAAGCACTTTAGACCTACAGTGGAAAGTGTGGTAAAAAATCCAATCCATTATCATTATTGCCATAGGACATTTATCTCATTGTCTATAAATTACTTCTGTGTAATGCTGTCCAACCTCCCTACTGTACCTTCTCTCTGACAATAATTGTACTTTGCTAGCATAGCCATTAAGGCCGGGAATCATATGGGACCTCAAACTACAATATTATCACTATACTTAGGTGCCAATACGATATGTATTGCGATTCTCATGATACTCATGATTCTATATCAAATCAAATCAAATTGTATTAGTCATGCGCCAAATACAACAGGTGTAGAATAAGAGATAAAACTAACAAGTAATTAAAGAGCAACAGTAAAAAATAACAATATATACAAGGGGGTGCCGGTACAGAGTCAATGTGCGGGGGCACCGGTTAGTTGAGGTAGTATGTACATGCCTATACATAAATGACAACAGAGAGTGGCAGTGGTGTGGAGGGGGGGGGGGGGGCAATGCAAATAGCCTTGGTAGCCATTTGACAACATCAGGAGTCTTATGGCTTGGGGGTAGAAGCTGTTTAGAAGCCTCTTAGACCTAGACTTGGCGCTCCGGTACAGCTTGCCGTGTGGTAGCAGAGAGAACAATCTATGACTAAGATGGCTGGAGTCTTTGACAATTTTAGGGCCTTCCTCTGACACTGCCTGGTATACATTTACATTTAAGTCATTTAGCAGACGCTCTTATCCAGAGCGACTTACAAATTGGTGCTTTCACCTTATGACATCCAGTGGATATAGAGGTCCTGAATGGCAGGAAGCTTGGCCCCAGTGATGTACTGGGCCGTACACACTACCTTCTGTAGTGCCGTGCGGTCGGAGGCCGAGCAGTTGCCATACCAGGCAGTGATCAACCCATCAGGATGCTCTCGAGGGTGCAGCTGTAAAACCTTTTGAGGATCTGAAGACCCATGCAAAATCTTTTCAGTCTCCTGAGGAGGAATAGGTTTTATCATGCACGCTTCACGACTGTCATGGTGTGCTTGGACCATGTTAGTTTGTTGGTGATGTGGACACCAAGGAACTTCAATCTCTCAACCTGCTCCACTGCAGCCCCATCGCTGAGAATGGGGGCGTGCTCGGTCCTCTTTTTCCTGTAGTCCACAATCATCTCCTTTGTCTTGATCACGTTGAAGGAGATTATTGTCCTGGCACCACACAGCCACACAGTCTTGTTTTTGTCGGTGATCAGGCTTTTGTGTCATTGGCAAATTTAATGATGGTGTTGGAGTCGTGCCTGTGCGTGCAGTCATGAGTGAACAGGGAGTACAGGAGGGGGCTGGGCACACACCCCTGAGGGGCCCCTGTGTTGAGGATCAGCGTGGCGGATATGTTGTTACCTACCCTTAACACTTGGGGGCGGCCCGTCAGGAAGTCCAGGATCCAGTTGCAGAGGGAGGTGTTTAGTCCCAGGGTCCTTAGCTTAGTGATGAGCTTTGAGGGCACTATGGTGTTGAACACTGAGCTGTAATCACTGAATAGCATTCTCACATCGGTGTTCCTTTTGTCCAGGTGGGAAAGGGCAGTGTGGAGTGCAATAGAGACTGCATCATCTGTGGATCTGTTGGGGCGGTATGAAAATTGGAGTGGGTCAAGGATTTCTGGGATGATGGTGTTGATGTGATCCATGACCAGCCTTTCAAAGCACTTCATGGCTACAGACATGAGTGCTATGGGTCGGTAGTCATTTAGGCAGGTTACCTTAGTGTTCTTGGGCACAGGCACTATGGTGGTCTGCTTAAAACATGTTGGTATTACGGACTCGGACAGGGAGAGGTTGAAAATGTTAGTGAAGACACTTGCTAGTTGGTCAGCACATGCTCGCAGTACACATCCTGGTAATCTGTCTGGCCCTGCAGCCTTGTGAATGTTGACCTGTCTAAAGGTCTTACTCATATCGGCTGCAGAGAGCGTGATCACACAGTCTTCCGGTACAGCTGGTGCTCTCATGCATGTTTCAGTGTTATTTGCCTCAAAGTGAGCATAGAAGTAGTTTAGCTCGTCCAGTAGGCTTGTGTCACTGGGCAGTTCTCGGCTGTGCTTCCCCTTGTTATCTGTAATGGTTTCCAGGCCCTGCCACATCTGACGAACGTCAGAGCCAATGTAGTACGACTCGATCTTAGTCCTGTATTGACGCTTGCCTGTGTGATGGTTCATCGGAGGGCATAGCGGGATTTCTTATAAGCTTCCGGGTTAGAGTCCTGGTCCTTGAAAGCGCGGCTCTAGCCTTTTATATCAGTGCGGATGTTGCCTGTAATCCAAAGCTTCTGGTTGGGGTATGTACGTACGGTCACTGTGGGGACGACGTCATCAATGCACTTATTGATGAAGCCAATGACAGATGTGGTGTACTCCTCAATGCCATTGGAGGAATCCCGGAACATATTCCAGTCTGTGCTAGCAAAACAGTCCTGTAGCTTAGCATCTGCTTCATCTGATCACTTTTTTATTGATCTAGTCACTGGTTCTTCCTGCTATAATTTTTGCTTGTAAACAGGAATCAGGAAGATGGAATTATGGTCAGATTTGCCAAATGGAGAGCGAGGGAGAGCTTTGTATGCATCTCTATGTGTGGAGTATAGGTGGTCCAGAGTTATTTTCCCTCTGGTTGCACATTTAATATGCTGATAGAAATTTGGTAAAACTAATTTAAGATTCCCTGCATTAAAGTCCCCGGGCTACTAGGAACGTCGCCTCTGGATGAGCGTTTTCTTGTTTGCTTATGGCAGAGTACAACTCATTCTATGCTATCTTAGTGCCAGCCATTGACTGTGCTCTGTAAACAGCTACAAATAATATAGATGAAAACTCGGTAGGTAGTGTGGTCTGCAGCTTATCATGAGAAACTCTACCTCAGGCGAGCAACAGCTCGAGACTTCCTTAGATATCGTGCACCAGCTGTTGTTTACAAAAATACATAGACCGCCCCCCTTTGTCTTACCAGACGCCGCTGTTCTATCCTGCCGGTACATCGTATAACCAGTCAGCTGTATGTTGATAATGTCGTCGTTCAGCCATGACTCCGTGAAGCATAAGATGTTACAGTTTTTAATGTCCCATTGGTAGTTTAATCTTCCCAGTCACTCGTCCATTTTATTGTCCAAGGATTGCCTGTTTGCTAGCAGAATTGAGGGAAGTGGGGGTTTATTCGATCGCCTCCGACTTCTCAGAAGGCAGCCCGCTCTCCAGCGTCTCTTTCTCCTTCTCCTCTTCACGCAGATGACTGGGGTCGGGGCCTGTTCCCGAGGGAGCCTTATATCCTCCGGATCCATCTTACTCAATACTGTGATTTCATTGCAATTCGATGTTCCAAACATGTTGCTCAACATATGTCTGCCGCAGACGGACAAGAGAGAGCCATGAGAATGAGTTTTAATCTATCAAGGAAATAAAAGTGCTGAAAACAAATTGTCTCCCTACTTAAAAATAAAATGGAGAACAATCTATGAAGGGAAAATACTGGACATGTAACTATCGATTTTTCCTCCTCATCACTAATAGCCATCTAGCTTTATTAGCATTTCCATCTATAGTGACTATCTTAAACAATGTAGCATGTAGCCATGATGCTGTGAGTGGGCACTACAGATTAATAGTGGATGAGATGAGTTTCCATGTTACAAGCTCTAAGAGTCCAAGTGAATGGTGCTCTATGTCTACTATCATTACAATCATTCATCCTTTCACCATGACCACAAATAGTGGATGAGGCGAGGTCGAGCTCCCCTCGAGGCAATCCATTATAATAATTATACTAAGCCATGTAGCATATAGGGGCAGGGTTGGGGTGGTGGTCTTACCTCTTCCCACTGGTGGATGTAGTGTTTAGGGGCGGGGTGGTGGGTGTGGGGTGGTGGTCCTACCTCTTCCCACTAGTGGATGTAGTGTTTAGGGGCGGGGTGGGGGTGTGGGGTGGTGGTCCTACCTCTTCCCACTGGTGGATGTAGCGTTTACGGGCAGGGGTGGGGGTCCTATCTCTTCCCACTAGTGGATGTAGTGTTTAGGGGCGGGGGGTGGGGGGGGTGGTGGTCCTATCTCTTCCCACTGGTGGATGTAGTGTTTAGGGGCGGGGGGGTGGGGGTATGGGTGGTGGTCCTATCTCTTCCCACTGGTGGATGTAGTGTTTAGGGGCGGGGGGGGGGGGTGGTGGTCCTATCTCTTCCCACTGGTGGATGTAGTGTTTAGGGGCGGGGGTGGGGGTGGTGGTCCTATCTCTTCCCACTGGTGGATGTAGTGTTTAGGGGCGGGGGTGGGGGTATGGGTGGTGGTCCTATCTCTTCCCACTGGTGGATGTAGTGTTTAGGGGCGGGGGTGGGGGGTGGTGGTCCTATCTCTTCCCACTGGTGGATGTAGTGTTTAGGGGGGTGGGGGGGTGGGGGGTATGGGTGGTGGTCCTATCTCTTCCCACTGGTGGATGTAGTGTTTAGGGGTGGGGGTGGGGGTATGGGTGGTGGTCCTATCTCTTCCCACTAGTGGATGTAGTGTTTAGGAGCGGGGGTGGGGGTCCTATCTCTTCCCACTGGTGGATGTGGCGTTTAGGGGTGGGGGGTATGGGTGGTGGTCCTATCTCTTCCCACTGGTGGATGTAGTGTTTAAGGGCGGGGGTGGGGGTATGGGTGGTGGTCCTATATCTTCCCACTGGTGGATGTAGTGTTTAAGGGCGGGGTGGGGGTATGGGTGGTGGTCCTATATCTTCCCACTGGTGGATGTAGTGTTTAATGGCGGGGTGGGGGGTATGGGTGGTGGTCCTATCTCTTCCCACTGGTGGAAGTAGCGTTTAGGGGCGGGGGTGGGGGTGGTGGTCCTATATCTTCCCACTGGTGGATGTAGTGTTTAGGGGCGGGTGTGGGGGTGGTGGTCCTACCTCTTCCCACTGGTGGATGTAGCGTTTAGGGGCGGGGGGGTCCTACCTCTTCCCACAAGTGGAAGTAGCGTTTAGGGGCGGGGGTGGTGGTCCTATCTCTTCCCACTGGTGGATGTAGCGTTTAGGGGTGGGTGTGGGGGTGGTGGTCCTACCTCTTCCCACTAGTGGATGTAGCGTTTAGGGGCGGGTGTGGGGCGTGGTGGTCCTACCTCTTCCCACTGGTGGATGTAGTGTTTAGGGGCGGGGGTGGGGGGTGGTGGTCCTATCTCTTCCCACTGGTGGAAGTAGCGTTTAGGGGGGTGGGGGTGGGGGTCCTATATCTTCCCACTGGTGGATGTAGTGTTTAGGGGCGGGGGTGGGGGTGGTGGTCCTATCTCTTCCCACTGGTGGAAGTAGCGTTTAGGGGCGGGGTGGGGGGTGGGGTGGTGGTCCTACCTCTTCCCACTGGTGGATGTAGCGTTTAGGGGTGGGGGTGGTGGTCCTATCTCTTCCCACTGGTGGATGTAGCGTTTAGGGGTGGGGGTGGTGGTCCTATCTCTTCCCACTGGTGGATGTAGCGTTTAGGGGTGGGGGTGGTGGTCCTACCTCTTCCCACTAGTGGAAGTAGCGTTTAGGGGCGGGGGTGGTGGTCCTACCTCTTCCCACTGGTGGATGTAGCGTTTAGGGGTGGGTGTGGGGGTGGTGGTCCTACCTCTTCCCACTAGTGGAAGTAGCGTTTAGGGGCGGGGGTGGTGGTCCTATCTCTTCCCACTGGTGGATGTAGCGTTTAGGGGTGGGTGTGGGGGTGGTGGTCCTACATCTTCCCACTAGTGGATGTAGTGTTTAGGGGCGGGTGTGGGGGTGGTGGTCCTATCTCTTCCCACTAGTGGAAGTAGCGTTTAGGGGCGGGGGTGGTGGTCCTATCTCTTCCCACTGGTGGATGTAGCGTTTAGGGGTGGGTGTGGGGGTGGTGGTCCTACCTCTTCCCACTAGTGGATGTAGCGTTTAGGGGTGGGTGTGGGGGTGGTGGTCCTATCTCTTCCCACTAGTGGAAGTAGCGTTTAGGGGCGGGGGGTGGTGGTCCTATCTCTTCCCACTGGTGGATGTAGCGTTTAGGGGTGGGTGTGGGGGTGGTGGTCCTACCTCTTCCCACTAGTGGATGTAGCGTTTAGGGGCGGGTGTGGGGGGTGGTGGTCCTACCTCTTCCCACTAGTGGATGTAGCGTTTAGGGGCGGGTGTGGGCGTGGTGGTCCTACCTCTTCCCACTGGTGGATGTAGCGTTTAGGGGCGGGGGGGGGTCCTACCTCTTCCCACAAGTGGATGTAGCGTTTAGGGGTGGGGGGTCCTACCTCTTCCCACTAGTGGATGTAGCGTTTAGGGGTGGGGGTGGTGGTCCTACCTCTTCCCACTAGTGGATGCAGTGTTTAGGGGTGGGGGTGTGGGGTGGTGGTCCTACCTCTTCCCACTAGTGGATGTAGCGTTTAGGGGTGGGGGTGGTGGTCCTACCTCTTCCCACTTGTGGATGTAGTGTTTAGGGGTGGGGGTGTGGGGTGGTGGTCCTACCTCTTCCCACTAGTGGATGTAGCGTTTAGGGGTGGGGGGTGGTGGTCCTACCTCTTCCCACTAGTGGATGTAGCGTTTAGGGGTGGGGGGGGTCCTACCTCTTCCCACTGGTGGATGTAGCGTTTAGGGGTGGGGGGTGGTGGTCCTACCTCTTCCCACTAGTGGATGTAGCGTTTAGGGGTGGGGGGGGTCCTACCTCTTCCCACTGGTGGATGTAGCGGATGAGCCGGGACAGCCTCAGCAACCTCAGCAGGCTCAGGATCTTAGTGAAGCGTACGATCCTCAGGGCCCTGGCCGTCTTATACATCTCAGAGTCGATCCCCTTCTCCACGATCAGGAAGATATAATCCACGGGGATGGAGGAGACAAAGTCCACGATGAACCAGGTCTTCAGGTACGTCTTCTTGATGGTCTTGGGGTCCAGGATGATGTCAGAGTTGTCCTCGATGATGATGCCAGTGCGGAAGTTGAGGACCAGGTCCATGAGGAAGAAGGTGTCGGAGATGACGTTGAAGATGATCCAGGGGGTGGTCGTCCCATCGTTGAAGAAGGTGATGCCCACCGGGATGACAATCAGGTTACCCACCATGAAGAGAAGCATCGTGAAATCCCAGTAGAACCTGGAGAGAGAGGAAGAGAGAGAGAGCACACGCGCGCGAGTGTGAGTGTGTGTGTGTGTGTGTGTGTGTGTGTGTGTGCGTGCGTGCGAGTGTGTGTGTGTGTGTGTGTGTGTGCGTGCGTGCGTGCGTGTGTGTGCGTGCGTGTGTGTGTGTGCGTGTGAGTGTGTGTAGGCAGGAAAGGGAGAATTGAGAGGAGGAGGAAAGGGGCGGAGTAGAGGACAAAAACAGAGTGAGCGAGAAGAGACAGAGAAGCTGACAGGCAGAGGAGACATCCTAACAAAGGCTGGTGAGAGTGGAAACAAACTACATAGACCTACAATAGATGAGGGTGAAAGATAATGTTAAGCTAATTACTATTGATGAAGTAAAATGAGTATGATTGTTGTAAATCATTGTTTTAGTAAAAAATATTAACCTATTATTATTGTAGTAAACATAGGCCTATGCGTGTGTTCGTGTGTGTGCGTGTGTGTGTGTATCCTCACGGTCCACATTGTTCCATAAAGTGTTATCAGTTTTTCAAATCAGATTTTACTGCTTGCATGAGTTACTTGATGTGGAATAGAGTCCCATGTAGTCATGGCTCTGTTTAGTACTGTGCGTTTCCAGAGTCCATTCTGTACTTGGGGACTGTGAAGAGACCTCTGGTGGCATGTCTTGTGTGGTATGCATGGGTGTCTGAGCTGTGTGCTAGTTGTTTGATCAGACAGCTTGGTGCACTTAACATGTCAATGACCCTCACAAAAAAAAGTTGTGATAAAGTAAATCTCCTCTACTTTGAGCCAGGAGAGATTAACATGCATGTTATTGATAACTCTCTGTGTACATTTAAGTGCCATCCGTGCTGCTCTGTCCTAGGCCAACTGTAATTTGCCTATGTGGCATTTGGCCATATGACTGGGCAATAGTCCAGGTACAACAAAACTAGGTAATTTATTCAGGACAGACCTCTCCCCATCTTAGCTACCATCGCATCAATATGTTTTGACCATGACCGTTTGCAATCCAGGGTTACTCCAAACAGTTGAGTATCCTCACCGCTCAATTTCATTACAAGTTTTTGTTGAGGTTTAGGGTTTAGTGAATGATTTGTCCCAAATACAATGTGTATTACTTGCCACCCATTCTAAAACTGACTGGGCTCTTTGTTAAGTGTTGCAGTGATTTCACTTGCTGTGGTAGCTGATGTATAGTGTGGAGTCATCAGCAAACATAGACACACAGGCTTTACTCAGTGCCAATGGCAGGTCATTAGTAAAGATTTAAAATAGTAAAGGGCCTAGACAGCTGCCCTGGGGAATGCCCGACTATACCTAGATTATGTTGGAGAGGCTTCCATTTAAAAAAACACCCTCTGTGCTCTGTTAGACAGAACGCTCGAACCACGCTATAGCAGGGATGTAAAGCCATAACGCATTCGTTTTTCCAGCAGCAGATTATGACGATAATGTCAAAATCTCCACTGAATTATGATGATAACGTCAAAATCTCCACTGAAGTCTAACAATACAGCTCCAACAATTTTCTAATAATCAATTTATTTCAGCCACTCATCAGTCATTTGTGTAAGTGCTGATAGTCAGTTGATCATTTGTTTACTGTGAAATAGCATTGTATCTGGTCAAACACAATTTTTCCTAAAAGTTTACTAATGATCGGTAGCTGGCTGATTGGTCAGCTGTTTGAGCAAGTAAAGGATGCTTTGATATTCTTGGGTAGCCGAATGACTTTTCCTTCCCTCCAGGCCTGAGGGCACACGTTCCTGTAGGCTTAGATTGAAAAGATGGCAAAAAGGAGTGGCAATATTATTCCACATTCTGTTGTGTTACAGCCAAATATATATATATAATCCTACCCATCAACACACAATACCCCACAAGGACAAAGTGAATACATGTTTTTAGACATTTAAGCATATATATTGAAAATTAAATACAGAAATATTTCATTTAAATAAGTATTCACACCCCTGAGTCAATAGAGTTGAAATCGGAAGTTTACATACCTCTTAGCCAAATACATTTAAACTCAGTTTTTCACAATTCCTGACATTTAGTCCTAGTAAAAATTCCCTGTCTTAGGTCAGTTAGGATCACCACTTTATTTTAAGAATGTGAAATGCCAGAATAATAATAGAGAGAATGATTTATTTCAGATTTGATTTCTTTCATCACATTCCCAGTGGGTCAGAAGTTTACATACACTCATTTAGTATTTGGTAGCATTGCCTTAAATTGTTTAACTTGGGTCAAACGTTTCGGGTCACCTTCCACAAGCTTCCGACAATAAATTGGGTGAATTTTGGCTCATTCCTCCTGACAGAGCTGGTGTAACTGAGTCAGGTTTCTAGGCCTCCTTGCTCACACACGCTTTTTCAGTTCTGCCCACAAATTTTCTATAGGATTGAGGTCAAGGCTTTGTGATGGCCACTCCAATACCTTGACTTTGCTGTACTTAAGCCATTTTTCCACAAATTTGGAAGTATGCTTGGGGTCATTGTCCATTTGGAAGACCCCTTTGCGACCAAGCTTTAACTTCCTTACTGATGTCTTGAGACGTTGCTTCGATATATCTACATAATTTTCCTTCCTCAGGATATCATCTATTTTGTGAAGTGCACCAGCAAAACACCCCCACAACATGATGCTGCCACCCCCGTGCTTCACGGTTGGGATGGTGTTCTTCGGTTTGCAAGCCCCCCCTTGTTCCTCCAAACATAACGATGGTCATTATGGCCAAACAGTTATATTTTTGTTTCATCAGACCAGAGGAAATTTCTCAAAAAAGTATGATCTGTGTCCCCATGTACAGTTGCAAACCGTAGTCTGGATTTTTTATTGTGGTTTTGGAGCAGTGCCTTCTTCCTTGCTGAGCGGCCTTTCAGGTTATGTTGATATAGGACTCGTTTTACTTTGGATATAGATGCTTTTGTACCTGTTTCCTCCAGCATCTTCACAAGGTCTTTTGCTGTTCTGGGATTGATTTGCACTTTTCTCACCAAAGTACATTCAACTCTAGGAGAGAGAACGCTCCTTCCTGAGCGGTATGACGGCTGTGTGGTCCCATGGTGTTTATACTTGCGTACTATTGTTTGTACAGATGAACGTGGTACGTTCAGGCGTTTGGAAATTGCTCCCAAGGATGAACCAGACTTGTGGAGGTCTACAATTCTTTTTTTGAGGTCTTAGCTGAATTCCTTTGATTTTCCCATGATGTCAAGCAAAGAGGCACAGAGTTTGAAGGTAGGCATTGAAATACATCCACAGGTACACCTCCAATTGACTCAAATGATGTCACTTAGCCTATCAGAAGCTTCTAAAGACATGACATCATTTTCTGCAATTTCCCAAGCTGTTTAAAGGCACAGTCAACTTAGTGTATGTAAACTTCTGACCCACTGGAATTGTGATACAGTGAATTATAAGTGAAATAATCTGTCTGTAAACAATTGTTGGAAAAATTACTTGTGTCATGCACAAAGTAGATGTCCTAACCGACTTGCCAAAACTATAGTTTGTTAACAAGAAATTTGTGGAGTGGTTGAAAAACTAGTTTTAATGACTCCAACCTAAGTGTATGTAAACTTCCAACTTCAACTGTACATGTTAGAATCACCTTCGGCAGAGATTACAGCTGTGAATCTTTCTGGGTAAATCTCTGAGAGATTTGCACACTTGGATTGTACAATATTTGCCCATTATTCTTCACGAAATTCTTCAAGCTCTGTCAAATTTGTTGTTTATCATTGCTAGACAACCATTTTCAAGTTTTGACATAGATTTTCAAGCAGATTTAAATCAAAACTGTAACTCGGCCACTCGGGTACATTTACTGTCTTCTCTGTACGCAACTCCAGTGTATATTTGGCCTTGTGTTTAAGGTAATTTCCTACTGGAAGGCGAATTCATCTCCCAGCGTCTAGTGGAAAGCAGATTGAACTAGGTTTTCCTCTAGGATTTTGCCTGGGCTTAGCTCCATTCCATTTATGTTTTATCCTCGAAAACTCCCCAGTCCTTAATGATTAAAAGCATATCCATAACGTGATGCAGCCACCATTAAGCTTGAAAATGTGGAGAGGGGTACTCAGTAATGTGTTGCATTGGATTTACACCAAACATAACACTTTGTATTCAGGACAAAACGTTAATTGATTCGCCATATTCTTTGCTGTATTACTTTAGTTCCTTGTTGCAAACAGGATGCATGTTTTTATAATACTGTACAGGCTTCCTTCTTTTCACTGTCATTTAGGTTAGTATTGTGGAGTAACTACAATGTTGTTGATCCACAGCTATTAAACTCTGTAACTGTTTTAAAGTCACCATTGGCCTCATGGTGAAATCCCTGAGCGATTTCCATCCTCTCCGGCAACTGAGTTAGGAAGGACACATGTATCTTTGTAGTGACTGGGTGTATGGATGCACCATCCAAAGGTTAATTAATAACTTCACCATGCTCAAAGAGATATTCAATGTCTGCTTTGTTTTTACCCATCTACCAATAGGTGCCCTTCTTGCGAGGCATTGAAAAACCTTCCTGGTCTTAGAGTTTTAAATTCACTGCTCGACTGAGGATACAGAGATGAGGTAGCTCGACTGAGGATACAGAGATGAGGTAGCTCGACTGAGGATACAGAGATGAGGTAGCTTGACTGAGGGTAGAGAGATGAGGTAGCTCGACTGAGGATACAGAGATGAGGTAGCTTGACTGAGGATACAGAGATGAGGTAGCTCGACTGAGGATACAGAGATGAGGTAGCTCGACTGAGGATACAGAGATGAGGTAGCTCGACTGAGGATACAGAGATGAGGTAGCTCGACTGAGGATACAGAGATGAGGTAGCTTGACTGAGGGTAGAGAGATCAAATCAAATCACATTTTATTTGTCACTTGCGCTGAATACAACAGGTGTAGTAGACCTTACAGTGAAATACTTACTTACAAGCACTGAGGGACTCATTCAAAAATCATGTTAAACACTATTATTGCACACAGTCCATGCAAGTTATTATACGACTTGTTAAGTACATGTTTACTCCTGAACGTATTTAGGCTTGTCATAACAAAGTTGAATACTTACTGACTCAAGACATTTCAGCTTTCCACGTTTAATTCATTTGCAAAAATGTAAAAAACCATCATTCCACTTTGACATTACAGGGTATTGTTTTGTAGGTCAGTGACCATAAATCTCTATTTAATCCATTTTAAATGTAGGCTGTAACACAACGAAATGTGGGGAAAGTCAAGGGATGTGAATTCTTTCTGAAAGCACTGTAATCCGCTATCATCCTGAGACATTTTCCCTCCAAGTTGTCAGACGCAGGTGGCTTGTCATTGTTGATAGACAACAATCGTTGTTCACCTCTTCCACACTCACTTTACAGAATTAAAAATTGTGTGAATTGAACCATCTTATTTTTGCCCAAAATTGTATTTAAGGTCCTCCAAAGCTTTTTTACAATCATTCTTTATAGAATGTATCTTTGTTTCATCGTACCTTTTCTTCTTCTTTTTATTTAGTTTAGTCAAATGATTTCTCAATTGTCAGTACATACCATCCATTTAGCTGAGGTGTAAAGAGCAGGTTAAACGGTTGGGTGCTACTGATGGCAGTCAGAGGTAGAGGTAGAAGGGAGAGGTAGAGGTAGAAGGGAGAGGTAGAGGCAGAGGGGAGGGAGAGGTAGAAGGGAGAGGTAGAGGTAGAAGGGCGAGGTAGAGGGGAGAGGTAGAGGGGAGGGACAGGTAGAGGCAGATGGGAGAGGTAGAGGGGAGAGGTAGAGAGTAATGGTAGAGGTAGAGGGAGAGGTAGAGGGGAGAGGTAGAGAGTAATGGTAGAGGTAGAGGCAGAGGAGAGGGGGAGGTAGAGGCAGAGGGGAGGGAGAGGTAGAGGGAGAGGTAGAGGCAGAAGGGAGAGGTAGGCTAGTGAGTGTTCAGATCCACACAGTCAGAGAGGGCTCACTGCAGGTGCAACGCTGAGTCATTACACTGCGACTGAATCAACAAGGTGTGAATAAACCCTGTTAGTCATGTTATTTGTGAGAACTATGGCCTGCCAACTCCTATGAGACTTGTATTTCTTGTGTTGCATAACTCTCCTGAAAACTATATGCTCAAATTACACTGTGTTTACCTAATATTAGGAACACCTTTCTAATATTGAGTTGTATCCCCCCCCCACCCGCACCTGCTTTTGCCCTCCAATCCATGTCCTAATTGTCTCATGTCTTAAAAATCATTTTTTTAACCGGTCTCCTTCCCTTCATCTACACTGATTTAAGTGGACTTAACAAGTGACATCAATAAGGGATCATATAACTTTGACCTGGATTCACCTGGTCAGTCTATGTTATGGAAAGAGCAGGTGTTCTTAGTGTGTGTACACTCAAGAGTTATTGGATAGGGGAGACCATGGCGCAAAGCGACACAGGGCACTAAGTAACAACTAAATAACTCAGATTAGAAGCCCCTTAGAAAAGTGTTATTTAATGTGCGTATAATTGGTTAGTGTATATACATGCCTAGGAAATGTTGCTTAAATCCATACAATCAAAATATATATATTGACAGGACAAATTCTAAATATTCTTGTCACCTCCCTTTTTTGATTATTGACCTGTGAAACCTGTGAAACATGTATCTAATCATATCATTTTTTATCAGATAGAATAGGTCTTTTGATTGGTATAGTTGATGCCAATAATTATTGTTGTATTTTGTCACAATACTCGGATTAGACTCAGATTTGTAATGGTGATACATTGTAACATTTGTTACAAGTAACCTATTACCTCAAATTCAATGGTATTTTATATGGTATTTAGAGACATTTAAATAATGATATAAAATAGCACTTATTTACATCAAGTTTGCCAGTACAGCTAAGAGAATCGCTCTAAAACATGGCTACTCCGTTTTTAGTCAATATGACTCGATGAAATTATGAAAAAAAGTGGCAATTTAGTGTATTTATATCCAAATATCAATTTAACATCCGAACATGTTTAAATTACCCCAAATGTTTACCATTGAAGATTACCGCCTACGGGGTTAATTGTAAAATGTTACCTTCCACCACTTTCGGGTTGAATTATAAACGTCTGGTATGTCCTAGAAACGTAGTCAGGTTACAGTGTGTAATGGTATCTGAGATATATGTACGTTGTTTGTATAAACAAACTCAAATAACAATTTCATAAAGAAGCAAAATACTGAAATTGTTACTTTGCGCCAAGGTCTCCTAGGCCCTAGTATTATATGTCTTGTACTGAGTCAACATTATTTGATTCCATTCGTTAAGATGAGCGGAGTCGAAAAACAGCACGAGGTGTGATTTGTGAATCGAAAGTAAGCTAGCTACAGAGTTGATCATTCTGCCGGCTCCACTTTCCGTTAGGCGGGAGCTGTCCACTTGTGACGAGTGGTGCTGAAAGAGGGAAGGTAGCGCCCATGTGTCTATCAAGAAATCCAGTGACGCAAAGATGCAATTTCACGACCATGTAAATGGCATATCACTCAGAGACAGGGCCCAATTCACGAAAATAAAGCATTTCATAATCAACATGACCCTCTCAAACGCGAGTGAACCCCTATATTGTGACAAACGGCGTGAGAAGTCAAGTAGCCTTATCGCTGATAAAACCGTGATGAACGGGTAAAGAAAACCCCTCATTAAAATGCCTGATCCGGGGAGTCATAGAGTAATAGAGGCGGATATGTCTCGAATGAGCATGCTTGAGGTTTTAGCACACTTGGCTCAAGGTGACATTCAATTACTGAGTGCATCACACACCCCGGCAGTCCTATCAGCCAAGGATCTGGCCGACAGCCATAGGCTACTACGCTAACCTCGACTCGAAACAAAAACAAATCATTTTTAATCTAGACCCAACGGTAAATGGTCTAGTAATTTACGGAATTGAATGATTGTGGGCCAAGATTCGCCTATTGTTCTGAATGCGAATTTGTTCACGAATTGAAACAAACGCGAGGCTTGGTTGGGGTATCCAGGACATTCAACAGACTACCTAGTGTTTACAACCTTGAAAGGGCACAATATCATCGTTATTCATAAAGCCTATGCAGAGAGCTTTGCGCACAGGTTGTCTTTGAAATACTCTAAAAAGAATTTAAAAAAACCTGCTTTGTCAATGGCCCCTTGTTTAATGAAAATCACTGCATAGATGGGCTTCATTCATTAAAATGTGATATACATGTAGCGGCTAAAATATCAGCCAGAACTTGTGGAACAAAAGGGGTAAATGTATATTTTAGAATAACTAATGACAATGGATGTGTTACACAATGTACAATGACAATAGCATTCTACTGCTGGGCTCCTGGATTCTCAGTATAACTTGTTGATGAGGCTATGGGGCCAAACCAAGGCCCTCCATGACATTGTCAACATGCACATACATACATAGCATAATTCTTACCTGAAATCACTGTAGGGGTGGATAATCCAATTGCCCGCTGATTTAACCCGCTCTTGCTCCCTCTCCACCGCCTTTTGACTCCCATACATGCGTAAGGAGAATTTGTTAACTCCAGGCTGCAGCATGGCACTGAATTGTCGTTGCATGAAGGTGCTTCCGTCGGCATCGGCATCCTCGGCCTGGATCTGGGGTCCATCCTCCGGCTTCTGGAAGGTGACCGAGTTTCTAGGCTGCTGGGTCGTCTGGGTCTGGGTCGATCCGTGCAGCGATGAGGAGGCTTTCCTGCTTGGCGCGTTGGAGAAGGACACCCTGGAGTCCTTTTTCTCGGGGACGCCGGTGGAAACAGGGGTGACGCTGGGGTTTGCGCTACCTTCCCCCTGGCCCTGCGTCATGGAGCCTGTCGCGGAGCCATCCATGCTGGCCCTGGCTGAGTTACAGGCACCACGCCTAAGGGACCCGTCCTCGGCCCTCCCCGCCCCGGCAGTCTTGTTGGAGATGATCGAGCGTAGGCTCCCGGTGCCGGAGTCCCTCCTGCATTCTCCGTTTTTGTTGCATTTCATTCTTGAAATTGGAGCGGTGCTGTTGTTACAAGCATCACCTGCTTTCGCGTTTAAAACCTCTACTGCGACCGCTGCTCCAGACGCCTCCGCCCCTGCCGCTCTGTTTGTCTCGCAGCGCCCGGCAGCATCTTCCGGACAGGTTGTGGTATCAGTCGCTTTGGATGCTACAGTGGGCTTAGTAGCAGCAGGCGCACCCTCTGTTTGCAGTAGGATGGGCTCGTTGTTGGTGGAGTTCTTTCTGGTAGCCGTGGCCGCGGCTCCCCCTCCTGGCGTAATGTTCTTCATCCTGATACTACCGCCTCCACCACCACCGCCACTGCCGCTTCCCCCGGTTCGGCGCAGCCGCGGATACTGAAACTTGGACTCGTCCTCACCGTCCTCCGCACCGTCTATGACAGCGTTACTGGCCACACCGGGCTGCTTCACATTCGGGGCGCTCTGGCTGGCAGCTGCAGCGGGGGCAGACTCAACACAATTGCTGCTTTTGCTTCTCGTACAATTGGACGTGGCAGCTTTGGGCGCGCTGATGTGGCTACATCCGCTACCGCCTGCCGCCTTCTTTTTCATGGTCGCAGCAGATGAGCCTGGTGAAACCTCATTCTTGTCCATATCAAATGTTGCCTCCAATTATCTTTAGTGAAAACCGATCAGGACAGAGGAGTGGGGGAGAGAGAGAGTGGAGAGAGGGGGGGGGGCGTGACTTCTTTGCAAACTACAAGAGTAGGTATCTGTACTCACTTTCAGAGATCATGTAAGCTTCACTTCCCCATTGTTTATATTTTATCACATCTAATAACACGTTTATTGGCAGTTGCTCTGTGATTAAGTCCCATTCAGCAAATCATAGGCTAATGTAAACCTATTGCCTTATTAAATTAACTTTCAATTACATTCTAATCAATCCAACTCCCAAAATATTCAACAAGATATCATCTAAATTCATGTGAAATCAGGTAGGGTCAATGACTCATACAGCTTTCAAACGCTCAATTAAAACGGCATGAAAGTAATGAAGCAATGATGTCATTTTTTAGAGGGTGTTTTCAATGACAAGATGTCTAACAGGCGTGTAGCGCCCTCTACTGTCCATACAGGTGGAATACAGAGAAATAGATCTCAAAGCAATAGTCTGTTTCCTTTACCTCATCATCTGCACTGATGTGAAATAGCTGAGCAGGTAAACTTCCACAGCAACAGTAACTTTCCAATAGGCATCCACCATACTCTCCCCTGTGGCATTTTTCCATATCAGGGGATGACAATGAAGATATGAAGGGAGGAGGCCACAACTATCGAAATTGACCTTTTATAAGCATCATGTCCTTGAATCGAACTGTTTGGATTTTCATCAAAGATTCTCCTCAAAGATAGAGCTTTCAATTTACACCAACCATTCCAAGAATCCAAATGGGACTGTAATAAGGATCAAATTATGTTTTGGAATTGTTGTCACCCAAAAGTTAGATTAAAATATTAGACAACAGATACAGTAATGTGTGCAGGCAAGCACCAAATGATTCTTGCTGGTATGGTTCCATTCTATCTCCGGTTTTAGTCTGCTGTTACCTCCATCAACAGGTACATGTAACTTTTTGTAACCACATTCTTATTTCAGGACCCCTTTACAGGACAGAAACAATGTTTAGTCCAAACGTGGATCCATCAAGTGTACCCAAGCATTCACAACCGGTGAGCATACTGAAATTGAATCAATTGAATCAAATCAGACCAGCAGTAGGATATGTACGAACAGCCCTGACAAAGGACCCAAAGTCCCAGACACACTGTTGGATCTGATATAGGACAAGGTTGCATTTGGTTAGGAAAAACGTGCCTAGTATTTTTTTATTGCCAAGTCCTATTTCATCCATATCTACGTCATACACATGATAATCCAGGCCAAACTGTATATATGATCTGAATTTTTACCTTGTCCACTGAACCAGTGAGACCTACATGAGGACACACACACACACACACACACACACACACACACACACACACACACACACACACACACACACACACACACACACACACACACACAGCCTTCAGAATCACTGACGCTGATTGCACACAGTCTGTGTCAATGACATTCAGAGGTTGTCTGCAATCACTGAACTTGTCTTAAACATCCATGCAGCAATGTTAAACTCCGTTTCCCAGGGGTCAATGGGGTTGTCGTGACTGTTCTGAGTATCCTTGCCGCAGGTCTCTTACCTTTTCACAGTGAGATGCCGGGTCCAGTCTGAGCTGGCAGAT